>NW_017306992.1:1122705-1144757 GCF_000935625.1 Nanorana parkeri
AACTACAGTTATCATTTTGGATTACCTCCTAACCCAAAGTAACCCCACCCCAGATGTATAATTTACCTTAACTGGATGGCAGGAGCTTGCAGAAATTTGTAGTACCTCCAAACAAAATGTCTCTTCCCCTGGTTTCGCCTGCACAGTCAATCCCTATTGAGTTCTATGAGGCGGTTTCCTGATGCAGAATACACTTTGGAATTGGCCCTATAGAAATGTATGGGTTTCTATTGGACAGGCACAACCAAGAAGAAAGAAAATTTTGGCTTGAGACCCTGAAGATTCCTGTACCTCGAGGAGTGTGGGTTGGTTCCTTTAGTTCACTTGCGTTGGTCAAAATGATAACTGTACTTTCTATGAAAGTATAGTTATTCTTTATACAATTAAAAAAATATCCTCCATCAACATGAATTCAAAGATTCTAAAGAATATATTGGATTTTTATACATGAAATTTCTAAATATTGATTGTGTCACTCATACAAGCAGACACAATGATGTCCAGAATTTTTGGAATATAAACCTGTGGAAATGGTACTGACATTCTCTGTCTTGTCATCTCATGCCTGGTTATCTTAATGTTACCATGATGTTTTATACATTACAATGTAGTGCTTAAAGAACATAAAGCTCTCATAGTTTGTACGGTAAACTTAACACTTTGGGCTTTACCCCTGTGTTTAAAAAAAGTTTGTAGCATCTTGTAGCATCCTAGAAGTCAAAGAAGTCAAAGCTTTGCGATTATATTTTGAAGCCTGAAGTGAATAGCCGAACAGTGTTCGGCTCACTTCACTTCTGATCGGTCATTCACTCGGCTGCCCTCGGCAGCTTTGTGAATAGACCCCTTAGTGTATGTAAATCATAACAGTAAACTTCTCTTATTTGCTCTCTCTCAGTTTGTTAAATTTATATTTGAACGCCTTTTGTTATATCTGTTCAAAAAATGCAAAGAAATGCCTGTTCATCCTGCCAGAAATCTTGTGAGCTGATAACTTCCTGCACACTCACTCTCTTGGTGGTCTACAGAACACTTCCCCATGTTATGGAGATGGAGAAAGGGGAGGTGACAACACTGTTCCTTTATAGATGCAGTACAGCAAGTGAGCGCTGTCACCCTAGGACAGCTGGTCTGTTACTGGCAGGATCACCAGGTTAAAATAAAGGAAAAAATTAATAAAATGTAGCCCCCCACACCTAAGGATTAGTAAGCTGCAATATGTAACATTTTTGTTCTTGGGTTTAGATATGCTTTGATGTATAGAATTGGTTGAAGCAACAATTTACATCATCTCTGATATGTTTCAGGAAGCCAACAGTATGACAAAAAGAATACAGATGTAAAAAATTAACTGCTTAATTTTAGGGGCCTGAATGTCGACATGACCATCATGTCTTCATACTTAAACAATACAAAATGTTGTCAGTGTTAGAAATGCATCTGCTTCCCTGGAATCAAGTACTAACATACGCACATGTGTTTAGAGCACAAATGGCAAGCCTGTAAAATGCTCTGGGGGCCTCCTAGTGATTTATTGATTACATTTGTAGGTGGTCTTCTATGTCACTGCATACTACTGTTATCCCCAGCAGCCGATGGGTGAAATAAATTATTATTATTTTTTTAAAGCAGACAGTTAAATTTACAGTTTTATCACATAACTGTTTTCTATTTACCTGTCCATGTATGTGTAATTCTCTACAGTCAGTATTAAGATTTACATGCCCAGTGTAAATTCCATGCTGCAGAAGTCAAACAGGTGACACATGTATTTCATTTTTTTGAAGGTCATATTTATAGTTTTTTTGCATAGAAAAACATTAATAATTGACAATAGACTAGGGATGCACCAATACCGATACTAGTATCGGTGCCGATACCGAGTATTTGGGCCGGTACTCCTCACCCAAATGCTCCGAAACGTTCCCCGATACCAGAACTTCTGGTAAGAGGGAGATTTCCTCTCACCAGCAGTGCTGTGAGGGAACATGGAGCCATAATGACCCGCCTCCTGGCTTCATGATTGGCTGGAATGCTGGCTTCCCGGCCAAACAGCATGAAGCCAGCTTCCCGGGCAATCGAGAAGCCGGGCAGCTGGTAATGTCACGCTGCCCGGTTTCCTGATTGCCCAGGAAGCCGACTCCATGCTACCGGAAGTACTGGTATTGGTACTTGATATATGGCTATGTGTTAAGATATTAGAGCAGGTCTGGAAGAGATAGTGCAAGCAAGCCATGGGCCCCATATGCAGTCAAATTGTTGACGGTTTCCTATTTGCTCATAGGCAAGTTTGAATAGGGGTAATGTCTGGTCTATGACCCTTATCCATACCTCTAGAGTAGTAAGGGTTTCTTCAGAGGGTAAGGGTTTCTTTTATTTCAAAAGAATAGTTTTTTTTGGCATAGAAAAAAGGATTCTAAGAAGACGTTTAGTGTGTGAGTCAATTGAGAGGTCATCAAGGATACCCAGTAGGCAAATAGTGAGATTACAAATATTTGGAAGGCTCAGGGCTGCTTCCACAAAGACAGTAACATTAGACCAAAAATCCTGTTTATACTGTACATACAAGACCAAAAGTTGTGAAAAAAGTCTGCTCCGATCCTACAGCCTTTATAGCATAAGGGAGAGGACAGAAGAATTTCAGTTTGACTTTATCCTTCAAGGATATAAGGGACAACATGTAAGTATCCCCAAATTCCAACCAGTCATTTATTGTGAGCTAGGGGATCATAGTCTGCCATTTTCCTTTGGCCTTCTGGAACTTAAGAGTCTTAAAACAGTTCAATTTTGCATAATATGTGAAAATTAATATGGTGGGTACCTCATGGCAAATAAGTTATTCTGGAGAGGCTGAAAAAGGGCTAATTTGGTTGTTCCAAACTGATTTATAATGGCATGTGGGAATTGCAGATATCTGAAAAAGTAGATGGTAGTGCAACCAACTTCCTCACAAAGCTATGCAAAGGGCACCAGACAGCCATCCCTCAATAAATGCTGTAAGGATCTAATAATCAGCTAGGATCGGTATGGTGCTGTCAGTGGTTTGTGTAGTTCTTGGTAGGATGGGTTAACCCAGAGTGGTGAATGAGGAGATCTGGTCCAGTCCTAGTCACTAGGGATGAACAGATACCAAGTACTGTACTTGGTACAAGTACTGATACTTTTCCAGCTACTAGACTAGAGAGAAACTCAAATGTTAGAAGGCAGCTGTCATTTTAGGGAGCATTAGCTACGGGGCTCTCGGGATTTGTGCATCCTTGTTTTAATGTATGATTTGTTATATATATTATACTGTATATATTAGGGATGCGCTGATACCATTTTTTGTACCAATACTTGTCCTCACAGATACCAGTTACTGATACCTTTTAGTTTATTGTCATATGACAGTTTTTCTAAAATAATACAGACTAATGATTACAGGACAGTGATGGAGTGCCATGGCCCAGTCAGAGCTGCAACTCTGGTAGTTCTCGTGAAAATGCCATGTATCGGCACTGGTATCTGTGCATCCCTAGCAGTCACATATTTAAGCATCCTGATAGTGTTGGCTTTTACAGTGGTACCTGAAGCTTCAGTTGCTGTGCAGACATTGCCTTTATCGGGACTAGCCAGTCATGAACTGTGATCAGCTGGGAAGCTAATCAATACAGGTAAAAGTTAGGGAAAGCAAAGTGTGCCATAGAGTGGGGAAGTTGCGTTGTTTTAAGTGGCACTCTGTGGATTTACCTCTTCCATAGGAAAGAAGAGCATATACAGTTGATTCACTGAAAATGCCCCAATGGGATTGCAAAGAGTGAATTGGCCAGGATCTTGGTCCGAAAATTATTTTTTAGTATACTAACTCTGCCCATAAGATCTATGGGTAGGTCCATACACTGTTTTGTTTTGGCCAGCGGTGTATTAATAGGAAAAAGGTTATTTGTAATGGGTACTTAGATTTTAATCCCTAGATACTTAAAAGTCAAATTTTGGGGTACTTAAAAAGTCCTATTACGATGTTTTTAACTTCTTGAATCCGCAGATACTTAAACTTGCTCACAATATTTAACCGAGAAGAGGGGTGGATAGCCTGTGTAGTTATCGGGTCTAAGGAAAAAAAGCAATTCAGTCTGCCCTTTAAACAATGAATCAAGTAAGGGTTAAGTGCTGGTTTTGGTCTAGGACCAAAAGTTACAAAGTTATACTCACCCGAACCTTGCAGCAGGCTGGCTCCTAGTCCGGTCTCTGAAGCCTCCATTATAGCGATGGAATGTCCCTGGGCGTCCTCATGTCCAACACACTGTATTGGATGTGATGACTCACAGGACCTTAGCCTGCTGGAGCGGGGGAGAGAGGCTTCAGGGATTGGTTTAATGGGTTTGGGTGAATAAAACTTTGTTATTTTCGCTCCTAGATGAAAATAAGCATTTAATCCTTGCAGAACGGAGGTAGCCGCACTACGAGGGTTAAGATAATTTTTTTCCCTGGAGTTCTTTAAGTGTCAATTTGCAAGCATTAGACATGTAAAATTATTCGAGTTTCACCTGTATATATATATTTTTTTTTTTGCACTCATAGTTGTCTGCTAATGGCAAGTTAAACTTATTAATGATCATTATATTTGGAGGCGCACACACAAAACATGTTCTTATTTACCATAAATGTGTACTAAACCATAAACTGGACTTTGTTTCAGTGTGATCCCTGCCGTCTTTTATGGTGTAGTTGTGCTATGCCTGGCCTGTAGGACATTTTAATGAGAAATATCAAATCAATTTGTAGACATGTGAATATTGATCTTCCTGGTGCCACTAAAAAGTGGCACCCTTGCCATAGCTGGCTGACCCCTGCTATAGCTGTCTTCTATAGAAATGAGTAGCTTTGAATTCTTAAACTGAGACTTAGCAGATGTTGAATTGAGATATAACACAGATCTTTCTCTGTACATTTCCATGCTTCTGTAGCCCTGGTATAGGTTCTAGGAGGTAAGAAAAAAAAAATAAGATGCCCTATTTAAATGTTTAAATATCTGACAGGTCAGTTTTTATGATACAATTACCTCAATAAAAATATTCTGTCTCCTCATTGTGTAAATGTGATTATTTAACAATATTTATGTCAATATCATGATATATCTTACCCCAAAATGGTAGTAAAATTATTGTGTTGTTTGCTTTTTGCTCATAGTTCACACATGCCCATTCCCAGAGCCAGAACATCCAAAAAAGAAACATAGTCAGATGCCTAAGGACCTGCGGATGTTCAGGGGTTCTAGCCACGACCCTAATGCTCCTCCAGTAAAGCAAATGGATAATGCATTTTGTCGAAGCTGCGCACCTTCAAAAGCGAGGTTACCTTTGTAGGCAGGTGGTGTCTGATGGGGCCATGCCAGTACAGACAATGCAAATAGGGGGGTTTCCTTGTGAGCACTGCAATCCTTATCAATGTAAATGAAAGCTTTGGGGGAAGGGACAAACCCACTACCCTGACCAGGGTCCCATTCTGCCTTAATCCGTCTTTGCCCATTTCTTACATTATCCTCTGTACACTTTTCTTCCCTCTTTTATGTCCCCAATCTGGCCATATCCTTCTTGGAAATTACACATTTTTACCCCTACACAATTCTTTTTTTCTACACATTTTTGTTTTGTTGATTGCTCAGTGTTGTAGATATATATACAGTGGAAAAACTAGATGAGTCAATTTTTATTCTTCAGATCTGCTCAGCTGTAACATGGCCACGAGCAGATTCTTTTTCTTTTACTCTTTTAACCTCTGTGTATAGTTGATTTTCTGACATCACATTGGAGTTCAGTGATGTGGTCAGTTTAGATGTAAGCTGTGTTTCTTACTTGAGTTCTTATGTAAAAATTATTATATAAAATTATTTTTAAAATAACCAACTCCAGATTTTTCTTTTTTTAAAGCAGATTTATAATAGGATGCCAGAGAATAATCTATTCTCAAGTATTGTCCACTGCAGAAAGCCTGCTCTACTGCCATCCGGCAGTGTTCTTCTGGGTTGAATGATGTCCAGCATTACACAATCCACTTGTGAGCCCAGGCTGTCATGGACACAACCCCAGGGGGTCCATCACCATATCAGCCTTGGCTCACAGCATAGTTCTGCAGAGAGGGCACTGTTGTTCTGCACAGTATTGAAGACCATGCAACCCCAGAGAAGAAGAGGAAGATCCTTGGAACATTACGTGACTGCTGGAATTAAGGTATGTATAAGAGTAATTTTAAAACATAGGTGTGTAGTAAAAAGTGCTTTTGTTTTAGCCCTATATGCTTTATTCGGCCTCCTATGAAATTGTTTTGTAGCGAGTGCCATTTTATCTGTATGTCTATAGAAGGGATATTAGATGGCAATCTTCAGGTGCATTAACCAGACTGAGCCATTCATTACTCTCTGTAAAGCACTATATATTATTTCAGAGCTATATAAATTATCATTATTATTATTATTATTATACAGGATTTATATAGTGCCAACGGTAGAAGGACCCTGCTCATGAGAGCTTACAATTAATGAAGTAAATAAAATGCACAAACATGTATGATGTAATCAGATGAATCATATACAATCTATAGTAATGAATGGACATTATTAATCAGTACCATTGTATTCTTTTAGACAGCATAACAACATCCTACAGATTGAGTGATGAGATCAGTATGACCTCATACATATCTTTCCAATGAAAGAATATACTTCTGCATTTTGTTTGATTTATTCAACATACGAATGAAATCATTCAAAGGACATTAATTCCCAATGGTTAAATCAGAGCTTCAATTACATTGAATGCTTTTATATTTATTAGATTGCAATGTGTGGAAACCACCATAAAATCCCAAGTTAACTGGCGGAGAAAAAATTCACTTCATACAGAATCTGCAGTGTATGTAATTACGGTATATACACTATTTTATCTGGAATAAATTAAAGAAAACTTGTTTCCTTACAACAGATATGTAATAATACATTACCAGTTATTATTTTGTGTTTTTTACTTTTGTATCTAACAGAAAATAATTGGTAGCTTATACTCTACATATAAGTTTCAACATTTGGTGCTGTGATTGTAGTTGTATTATTGCATTTGCAACTACACAACTGAGTGCTGTACATGCTACTTTTTTATTTGCACGAGGACATGCTTTTGGGGCTCTACTTTCAGAGTCCTGTTTGGACCTAGAAAAAGGAGGTAGCCTCCCAAGATTTAGGGTTGTTACGCATGATAATGTTTTCACACTTTAATTTTTTTGTTTGTTTGTTTATTTTTCAGTACAATACCATATACATCTACATCAGTATGAAAGCATATTAACACCTCTCTGGCTAAGTTTGCATTTTAAGGAAGAGTAGTCAATTGTAAGCAGTATATGAAACCTGTACTGAGAAAAATATGTAGGCTGTTAATTCTGACATCTCCTTCTGAAATTACTACTTGTCTAGTTAACATGTCCTATTAACGCAGTGGTTTTAATACTTTGAGTTAATGACCCAGAACTAGTAAAGGTTAATCTTCACTTGCCATGACTCAGAAAGAAGCCACTGAATCAGCATGAAGAACAGGCATTTAGCATTTTTGGAAGTTGAAAGCAATGGCACCCTTGGTAAATTTGTTGAAAATAGATTTCCTTAAATTGTACATTTGAGCAGAAAAAAATACTTGCAATACTTGCACACTTCCCCATATTTTATCCCTTTAAAAATGCTGTAGTACAGAAAAATACCTCTTGGTCCTGTCAGAAATTCTGTGATCGCCTAACTTCCGGATTTCCATATCACTACTGTATCCTGTAATGCGTGGTGATCTGCAGGTAGAACTGGTGGGGGCCCAGGGAGATTGACACCATTGGAACTGTCAGTTTCCATGTAGACTTCACATAAAGATTTTCTCAGCACCAGAACTGTCTTCCGCTGCAGGGGCAGCAGGAAAGGTCAGTATGTAAATTTAGATATTTAAATTGTAGCAAAGTGACATGGCTTTTAATGACTACATATTTAGGATAATGGGTTGAGCTTTGTTTTTGTCTGGTGTTTTGCACTAATATCTTACGTATTAATTGTAACAAAGTGTCAACATCTATTTATTTTTATTTTTTTGGCTTTTGATGAATTTGTTTCAACACCTTTAACTCCTTTATTAATAATGGTGAATGACATAAAACTTATGGGAAGACCACTTTTATTTGCTGTCTGAAATCCATTGCCTACAGGCATACACACCTGTTAGTTATCTCTTGGATCTTAATGTGTACTTCTTGAATGAAGTCATACTTTGCACTAGTCTTGTCTTGTCTTGTTTTTTTGTGTTTTAACATTTTCAAGAGTATAAAGCTAGGCCAGACGTTATGAAGCTGAGGACACATGTACACTGTATGTGTCACAATTTCCAATATGCTTTGAAAAGGAATTGGATGTCAGTCTCTGTGGTTTCTCAAACTTCCTTGTAGTCTGCTTTGCAATCACATTGAATGAATTACTAAGGATATCTGTGCATGACAGAGTTTACATTCCCCTATATGAACACCTCAGCAAGTCAATGTTATTCTACATTAATCATAAATATAACTTAGAGAGGCCTAGCAGCTAAATTTGTCTTCCTGTCTTTTATTTTAGAGCAAACGTTACCTGGCATTTACATTTGCCATATAGACAGGACCTGGATTAATTTTTGTCTCATTAAGGGAATGTGTGTTAGTCTTTGTGGAAGAACTATTATTATCCTCAGTTTTAATATTGGGAGCGCCAGGGACGGCTGGTGGAGCAGGCCATACCAGAAGAGCCTGGGTGTATAGCAAGACAGAGGTGAGCCCCTTTTTTCAGCAATGGAATAAAGCACTTCCTAGTAGACTTGAAAGCTTGTAGCACACCAGCTGGGCAATAGAGCACATACTGTATATTGTAATTTTTGGGTGTCTTCCAAATCAGATGTACTCGGATATATCAAATCTTATATGGAGAATATGTGTGTGTGTGTATGTATGTATGTAGGTATATATGCTGTATACATTCTTTAATTCGATTTGAATTGCTATTTTGACAGTTCCTTTGACCTTTAATCAGAGTGATGTTTGTAAATGCATTTTTTTTAAAAAAGATTACAGCTACAAGTATCATATTTTCATGATTATATTGCTTAACAAAATATATACAAATAGAACTGTACCTTAGCTCTGTAGACCTCATTATATATGTATATATACATACAAGTAAGAGTTGGTCTTCGGGTGTCTCTGCTACTTTTAACTTTTTGGGGGCATCCTTTCCTTCTGTGTGTTACCCAAGCTTCACTTAGGTATGCATATGTGTGTACATGTGTGAGGCGTGGTTCATTTGTCTGAAATTATTTTATTAATATTATTATTTTAAAGCTTTTACTTTTTTCACTTTATTGATATTACAAGGAGATTGGTTAACCCCCAATGTGACAGTTCTGGCAGGTGACCGGTTTTCTTGAGAAATCTGGAGTCTATTAGGCCCCTGATATCAATATAACAAAATAATGATGGCAAAAACTGTGCTTGATCTGCATTTTTCCCATCAGAGCAAGCAGGGTTTGACAGCATGGAACCCAAAAGTGCTCCAAGCAAATCACTTCCGGTTTTATTGCACAGAAAGGGAATGGGTAATTAGATTCTAACTGATCCTCCTCCGCCCACCATCCTGAGCAATTTGTATGGTTCCTGGGCTGCCAGAAGCTGCAGGAGAGCCTGGGGACCATGTGGAGGAGAGGAAGGTAAGGCAAAGGAAGGATGACACAAATCACCACCATGTAAAAGTAAACGGGCAGCTTTACAGTCACCAAGGTCACTTCTACATTACAGCCAGGAGACTGCTGTACAATTTTAAAATACGCTCATGAATGCTATCACAGCCAACTTGAACTTTTGAACTGCATACTTGTTCCATGTCAGTGACTCAAAAAGCGTTGAAGACAAAGGCACATTGCAACAAGCACAGATGTAGATAAACTGATTCTATAGAAAAACAAAAGTCTGAATTACAAAGCTGTGACTGATGAAAGTAACTCTCTCTTTATTAAAACCTTAACCTAGCATGTTACATAGTTACATAGTATTTGGGGTTGAATAAAGACATACGTCCATCAAGTACAACCCATATCGGTCCACGCATCATCTCATTCTTAGGGATACTGGTATCCCTGGATATTACGGTCCCTCAAGAAATTGTCCAAACATTTCTTGAACAAAATATATGCATATTTCGATAGGTTATACCCCTCTATATTAGTAGCCCAATCATGTGTGCCGTCTAGCCAGGCCTCCGATATACCCACTATATCGAAGTCCTCTTAGAGTATCATAATTTCAAGCTCTTCTAATTTATTTACTAGACTTCTAGCATTGGTGTACATACATTTAATTCCTGTCATGTTATTAAATTTATATCCTACTTGTTCCCCACATGTTTTATTGTTTGGCCTTGATGTTGGTTGTTCGTTTCTTATTTTATTCACTTCTGACAACTTATTGAATAAAGCCTGAAGTCACATGGTCTATTTTGATGTTGGTGATAACTCATGGGTGCATTCTGGTGGTGTGTTGGTGTACTCTTCTTCATAAATGGCACAGAAATGCACCAACATGTGCACTCTGTGCTGCCATGCATTACTGTTACAGGTGCATTTTAACATGCATTACTACAGTGTGTTGGTATGAGTCCTTATGATAATAAAAAAAATCAGCCTTCTTGCTCTTCAAGAAACACATGGGAGTCTGTTTATAAAGAATATGCACAGCTTATTAGTTCAATGAAACTGTTGAGCGTATGGGGCACAAATAAATGTTCTTAGTGTATTTTAATTTCTGGTTGATCGTTCTTCAGTAGGTTTATTCATAAGGAACAGAGTGATTTTTGGAAAACAACATTATAGCCACTAGATTGAGCTGTTCTTTATGAATAAACCTATTGAAGAATCTATTCATTGACTATCTAATCACAACCTTGACCAAGTTCTATTACTTTCACTGCAGACTAGGAAAATAAAAGGTTGGAACGTTTGTATAGTATCTGGTGAATTTCTGGCACGGGCGACAACTCACACACATGTAGTTAAAGTATGTAATTTAGCAGTTTGCCTACACTTTATCCTCCCTATACCGTTAACTTCTTCTTTTTTTTTTAGATTATTTACCTATTTCAAATGCTGATTAAATCACTTGCAATGGATGCTGCCTCTTAATGCTAACAGTATTTAGTTTCCTGCAGTATCAGCTGGTTCCCTGAGCCTTGTCCTGATGCCCTGTTTTAGGGTGGCTCCTTTCCCTTGCTAGGTCCTATGGAGGCATCCTTGTGTGTGCTAGTAACCTGTGTGTGTGTCTCCAAAAACACAAATGCACAGCAAGTCAAGGCACTTCTCTGCTCCCTGCTACCCCTTCCTCCCTCTTCCTTTATCCAAGTCGTAGATTGACAACTGCTGGAAACAGTTATGTCCCTTGCGATCTTGTACTGGGTAAGAAGTTCAGGGAAGAGCTGGGAGAACTGGAGCTGTTCAGAAACATGATGATTGTAAGTGCTTGGGCAAAAATCTGAAGAAATACTTAGCTGGGCAATGTATGTATGTTTGATCTGGATGCATTGTTAAAAAAAGTTTGAGAGACCTGAAAGCGTAAACTTAGCCAGTTTGTCAACCCTCTGCGGTAGATATCGCCAAATTCCAGGATACGATTCATAAATGCAATGATAATACTGTATGTACATTGGAGTACTGTGAATATGCCTTGATTTACCTTGTCACTTTCTTGTATTTTAACTTCAATAAAAAATGTATATGAAAAAAAAAGTTTGAGAGTTTAATACTACTTTAATGACAATCCAACGTAAAATTAGTATTTTAGTTTTGTGTAGTTGGTAGCCATTCAAATGCTGGCTTCTTGAACCTCTCGGTTACCCCATACAAGATGTGTTTCCACCAAAACATCTTATCTTTGCTTAGCTTTGCTCATCTTATGAATGGCTAAAGACACAAACTACATTAAGGAAATCTCACTATTTGAGTTTTCAAGAGCAAAGGGTTAAATCAACTCACCGGTACCCACCCCAAATTGAATAAGTCTTGAGTAGAGTTGGCCTTAAATTTTTTATTCTACTGCTTATGACACTGTGCAATATATTATATAACTACCGTTTATATTGCTGTTGGGAGGATTTTTATAAATAGCTTTAGTATGTGAGAGCCATTTTTCACATGTTTTGAAGTGTTTACATATGTCTGCCATGGATTAATCTGTGCGAAGGAAGTTCTCCAAAATTGCTGTTACAGCCATGAACATAAGCTTTTGAAAGCTTTCTAAAAACAAACAAGGATATACTTCTCCTGGTATCATAAAAGCCCTTTCCATGGAAGAGCTTTACTAGGAAATACAAATGATCTCTCATTCTTTGACGAGGGGCACCTGACAAAAATTATACAAGCACATGCTACAATTATGTGCGTTGGGCAAAAAGGCTTAATAAGAATTCTGGGATTTTGTGGGGATGGGATCTACAACTGCATTTGTTTGAGATGATGTATTTAATGCAATGTCTACCCTTATTACATCTGTTTTTGGTAATAATAAAGAGTACGGATAAGCGATACAGAGTTTATTCTTTTGAAATTTCAGTAAAAATTGGGAGCGTTCAGAAAATTTTGACAAAATGCATTGGAGTCACTGGGGAAGGTGACAGTAATGTTGCTTTTTTTGTTTTTTAAAGCCACAGTTCGGGCAAAATCATAATTTACACCCTGCACTTGGTGTGTACATTATAATTAAAAAGCTGTGCATTGTGTGCAGAGGACCTCTGCAAAGTATATAAATCTTACCTTGCAGCACGTCATCTCCTGCACACAATGCCAAGCTTCCGGGCACAATGTCATGCTTCCTCACTATTGTCCATTCACAAAATGTTTGCATTTTTTTCAAAGAGTAAAAGACATTTTGTGATTGGCAAAGGAGAGATGGTCACCTCCCGCTCCCTCTCCTCCTCCTCCAATCGCAGAATGTCTATTCTTTATAATGATTGACTCGCTCAGTTGTACTCCCCCTCAACTGTATGATGCATGCTTGGTTTTAGCCACAAAGAGATTCACTTGAAATAACATTCATAAACATTCAATCTCAACCCTAACAAATAGAAGAATCACTTAGTGGTTTATTTTTTTCTCTGGAGCCTCTGGTCTCTGCAGTTGACTTCCTATGTCACACACTTCCAAATGCAAGTTGGCCCCCTAATGGATTTTTTATTTGTTTTGTATTCTGGAGAATATTGATGAGCAAACTGAGCAAAGTTCAGTACACTGGCCTTTCACTGAACTCTTGAAAAAAAAGTCAGTGAACCCTGAACATAGCACCTGAACGTCATTTTAATGGAGCCAAACATTGTAATTTTTTTTCTGACCTTTTTCATAGCCAGTTGCAAGGTTTTGTTAAAACAGGGGTTTGTGTAGCTGGGCACTGCCATGGGGGACAATTACCTTGCGGCTTAAAGTGCTACATTAAAAATTCCTACCCAATTCCTTTAAATTATTTTAAAATTTGCAGCTAAATGATATTTCCCAGGTCTGCTTAATTTTGTTTGTAAAAAGGATGTAGATTACCACCAAAATCTATATTAGACCCCTATCCTTGGTATAGCTCTGGTATGAATTTATAGAGGGACCCCTGGCGAAAAAATGGCTTTGGACCCCCCCAAACAAAAATCCATACAAGATTCATATCCAGGCATCCAGTTTGGGAAGAGCATGCACTCCCCAAACACAACATGGAAATACCAGGCCACAGGTCCTGCAGAAGAAAGCAATGAAATATTGCACTGGGCCCCTAAAAATCCATGCCAGGCAGGATGTACCCTGGCTGGCCAGGAAATAGATGAGCTCATCTTTAGTGAAGAATGCAACAGGAAGAATGGGAATGCCTGGGAAAACTCCTGCTGTAGCAGAGGGCTTTGGGAATGTATGAGAGGGGTTGGAGTATGTTGCATATGTAATCTGAGCGTGAAATATAACCACTATTTACTATCTTTACAGAGCATGACTACTGGGGTAGCAATCTGAAAATCCCTACGTTGTCTTATGAAGAAGTCCTACGCTGTGACCCGACTGCCTACAACTGGTTGTGCACATTGAAAAAATCTGGAATTGTGCTCTTGGACGGAGCACCTGTCAGAAAAGGAGAGTTGGTTACACTTGGAAAGAGGATTGGATACATGAGACATACGTTTTATGGGTAATTAATCATAGATTCTAATTTATAAAATATGGAGAGATTAAAAAGTAAAAGAGATACCTATAGTAACAAATCAGATGGTAGAATTAGCTTTCCAACCTGTACTATTAATCACTACTTGAAACTGAATTGGTTGCAGGGTAGGCAGACAGATCACTTTTATATACACCATTTGCTAGAAATTAGTCTGGTGCTGTGTACTTTGTGCTTCTGTAAGTATTACTCAAGACAAAATGAACTTCAGCTGCTCCAACTGCTTATCAAACTGAAAAGAAAACCTGTGGGAGGTACATGTTTGTCATATTTAGGCAACCAAAGAAGATTTTGGAATTCAAAGAAAGAGAGATGTAGAAACAATGTATCTATTTAGTAATTTCTTTGTAGTTTGTTTGTGTAACACATTGCAAAACAACCAGAATTAATTAATAATATACATAATTTTTCAGCCATCATAAAAAGGTTTTGTTAAACAAACAAGAAACCTTTAAATTACCTTTAATGCTGAAGTTAAACCTTCTTGTCATCCCTTGTGTATCCTTTCCCTGCTTATCAACATCTCAAATCAATGAGATGTAAAAAAAAGAACTCAGGACAAAAGTGTTCTTAATCCTTGCAGTGGGGCTACCCCTGCACTGCAAGGGTTAAGTGCTCGTTTTTGTCTAGGTGCTAAAAAAAAAGTTATACTCACCTGAACTGCAGTGTGGCGCCAATAGGGGGGTGCGGGCTGGGACAGTAAGGTTGTATAGGAAAACGCTAGATGATGCAGGATCTCCTTTAGCCTGGCAATGAGACGGGATCTAGCTGACTTGCTGCAGCTTCTAATACACAAGCTTGCAGTAAGCAAATTCAGTACCTTAGAGAAGTCGGTACAGCTGTACAAGGCTGAAGGTAAGGCTGGAGTTTTGAGAAGGAGCAATAGCCATTTTCAGAGACATCCATACACAGTCTGCTGGGCTGCAAGACATCATCAAACATTGTAAACATCAGACATGGTGAGCTGCTACCAATTTAAAACTTTGTATTGCCAAATTAATCACGTGTTTGAAAGGGCAATACTTTCCATAAAACAATGGAAAGGTTTCCATTCTAAGACCCTTTGACGAAGAAGTCAAAATTGCATTTTCATGTATAGATATAATTTGTCATGTGGTGCTTTGTCATTTCATTAGGAAACTGTGCACACAATATATAGCAGAAGTGACTGCAAAGAATTAGCTGTAGGAAAATATTATTTTAGGTGGGGCCCAAACCTGGCTATCATTAACAGCAATAATGAAACAGGCACAGTATGTCTGAAGGAAATGCACATATTTATTCAATATTCGCAGTATCTTTGAAAAGTAGTTATAAAACGTTTGACTGCCAGTCCATGAAATCGGGAAAATGGGATTAACATCCTTTCCTATGACATCATCTAGCTATACATTATGCTGCCTTATATGCTTGAAATGGGTATGTACTTGAAACAAATGGAAAAAAGCATGTTGCTCTATTTTCCTTCCAAAGAAAGTGCTAAAAATATAGTGCTGAATGTTTTATATGGGCTGACATTTTGTTTTTGTTTAAACAAAGACTAAAACCTTAAAGCCACCTTACCACTCATGTCTTCTATTGAAACGAAAACCAGCCTGTAAAAGGAAAATTAAATATTCACCTTTAAGGTGAATGGAGTCCTAAAACCTCATTGAATGCTGATCTCTGGCCACAGTTGGTTTCCAGCACTTCCGGGATGTCAAATACCTGGCCTTTCTGACCTGGCTTTATGCAATTTTATTTCACAAATGTAAAATAAAATTGAATTGGATCAGGTCAGGGAGTGCACAATCTTCTTCTTTTTTTTTTTACATTGGGTAAAAAAAATGCCTACGGTAATAACAGTGCAAGCACTTTGATTCACTACCTGAGTTAGACTTAAATTTGTGTGGCCCTCTGGAACCCCTTGGCACCAAATGCAGGCTGCACATAAGGTTTTGACTTTTTCATAAGTCAAGATTAAGTTCTCCTTGTGCTTTTGCCAAGTCCCACCCATGTCATTTACCTATCAAATACCACTGCATCTACTATCCAGGGCAGGGCTTAATCAAAGCAAGAAAGATGTTAAAGTGACATTAAACCCTCAGATTTTTTAACATAAACCAATACTGTAATGTGTGCCTTACTGTAATCCATGGTTGTTTCCCTTCTCTTTGCTGCTCTTCCTTTTAAATCCTCATGTCTTCTCATGCTTGGGAAGAACTTCCCTTTTCAGCTCAGGGCCTCTTCCTGTAGTGCTGGCTCAGGTTTCAAGCCTATACAAACGTATACACAGACACCGTGTATCCATTCCTGAGACAAGGCAGTCTGCCACAAAACAGAAGTTCTGGAGAGCATGATAATAAATACAGATTTAAAAGGAAGAGGAGTAAAGAGAAGGGAAACAACCATGGATTACAGTAAGGCACACATTACAGTATTGTTTTATGTTAAAAAAAATCTGGTTTAATGTCACTTTAAGGTCCTGGCCAGGGCTTGGGATCTGAGGAGTTCAACAGGGATTGACTGGAAGACTAACAAGCTACTTCAAGAGACCACAAGGTATCTGAACTTCATACCTTAACTCACACCCTAGACACATTTTAGGTCAGTTCACATTTGTTTAAGGTGACACTAAACTCAGGAGTTAAATCTTAAAAATGCATTCAAGTATTTTAATTATTATCAGAAATGTAGCTTATTTGTGTATCAATCGACTGTAGATCCTCAAATCCTCTCTGAATTTGTGCCGACACTGGTCTTCCTTCTGGAGGGTGGCTACTTTTGTTCCCCATGGTCCCTGAGTGTAATGTAAAGTAGCCACCGCTCCAAGCTCACTCCTGTCATAGACTACAATCTCAATACAAATTAGTAAACTAAAAGTGAGAATGCATTTTTAAGGTTTGACTCCTGAGTTTAGTATCACTTTAATAACTTTAGTGATAAACACATCAAAAGACATTTCCTGTCAGCCATGAAGTAGAGTTCTGTGCCCTACTATGACTAAGGCCTTACAACATTCTATGTTTTACTGACATCTGGCATTTGTCAGATGATGTGTATTCATTGCTGAAATTCCTAAAGAAAATTAGACTAGATGATGAACTCGGTACCTTGTATTTTTATTGGCAAGCCAACTGGAGCTGTTCACGTCAAAGGTGAAATATCAAGTGCAGGCTATTCATGGAATCCAGTGCATAGTAGATACACCTGCTACATTGCTTACCTACATGAGCACACAACAAACATGCAATGGCAACAGTACATATCTTGTTAAATTCTTGAAACATAACATTTACTTTTTGTCAATAAGTGTTAGAGTCTTGTTATAATATTTTTTTTATTTGTTTGATGGCATATATTTTTGCCTGATATATTGTATATACACATACACACACACATTAAGGATGCACCGATACCAGTTTTTCATCTTGTTCAATGCTGATTAGTCTGATTAGTCAGGAAATCTCTCTCTGACCGGAAGCTCCGATTTGATCACCGATTGTATTGGATGGGAGCATTGTATTGGAGCATTTGGGTGAGTATGAGTACTTGTCCAAATACTCGGTATCGGCACAGATACTAGTATCGGTGCATCACTAATATATATCCCTAAATGCATCCCTAATATATATAAAAGCCCAATGGTAGGCACCGCACGCAGGTAAGAGTAAGAAAACTGCCCGGTTGCATTCCTGGCAATTACATACAAAAGGTCTAATGGAAGAGCCACTCATATGTCTTATAATGGAGCCACACAAACAAAGACAAGATGTGCCTTGTCGATATGTCAGCCAATAAACATATTATTAGGTACCTGGTGTTGAGACCGAAGGTATGAGGAGGCTCCACAAAAATAGGGCCGTGAATCTATCTATGACGTCACTTCCTGAGCGGGACTTTTGCTGACACATATCTATGTTGCTTCATTACAAAACAAATGAAACTGTACATGGCAGCATACAATGGGTATGGCTCCGCCCCCAGCCCAATCACAGGACCAGTTATACTATAAATTAAAGCCCGCCTCCCAAGGCCACCATTCTTTTTTCTGTCCTCACTGCTCAAGCCAGTTCTTATGGACTCTGCGCAAGGATTCACTCTTCCGAAGAGTCTATTCTTTCCCTTGGAATCTACAATTGGTGCTGTATATGTTCTTCCTTCCTCGACTTCATCTGGCTCACACTTACTCAGTGTGGACAGCAACATGTAGAATAGTTTCCTTTCGGTAATCTTCTCGGTGAGGAGTGTGTTGGATAGTCAAGATTGGGCTGCAACCACCTTCTTGAAACTATTTCCCAGGCAAGGGAGTCCTAAATCTCTCTCTCCCAGCATCTTCCGAAGGTTGAAAGATTCTTCCATCTAAATGGTACATCAATGTTGCCAGTATTCCAGGATAACATTTTTATTTCAGCTCATGCCAGCAATGCGGCTGCTATGCTGGGGAAGAGCATGGAGGTTATTCAGGTCGATCTGTTCATCTTTCTGGTGGATTTGGTAAGTGGCACTCTGTGCACTAGGTCACATGCATTGTGCATGGTCAAGCAGATGGAGCCACAGATTAATCTCTGGGTTCGCTCTTCCGCAGACTGTCATCCCTACCGATAGAATTCAGTGATGTACCTCCAGAATTATTATGGAAGGCATTAACCTGCCATATGTTCCTGTTCCATTACAGGGTCTATCCAGGAGTAAGATCCATGGGGTAGTTGGTTCTGAATGTGGTACAAATAGTTTATTATCTCAGAATTACCCTCCCTGTTTGTGTGATCGCTATATCCCATTGTATGCTGCCATGTATGGTATCAGGAAAACGGAAAATTGTATACTTACCTATCGGTAATTTTCCTTTCCTGATGCCAGTACATGGCAGCATACAGGACCCTCCCATGGCTTTCGCATTGAGTACTTTTTACGAGAATGGTGGCCTTGGGAGGCGGGCTTTAATTTATATATATATATATAACTGGTCCTGTGATTGGGCTGGGGGCGGAGCCATACCCATTGTATGCTGCCATGCACTGGCATCAGGAAAGGAAAATTACCGATAGGTAAGTATGCAGTTCTTATTCATGTCTTATGAATAGCTATGCACAGTGGTTGAGCTTTACTGATCTTCTCTCAGTGCAGGCCACTGAGAGGTCCTCAGTAGTGAAGATATTTTAGTAATACAGAGTGAACCAGAAATAACCTGAAGTTAAGATTTGTCATAGGGAACCTCAATAAATAAAAAATATACCAGCAGAAGATTTTTTTTTATGATAGGGTCTCCTTTAAGCTGATTCTGAAATGTTCCAGTAATTGAAGCTAGTAGTCAATCCTTTTGCTGCTACAGTAATTTTGCCTAATAGCTGATCGCATAATTAAAGAGTTACTGCCATACAATCATTAACAAGGCGATAACTTCCTAAGCAAAGAGGAGTATGTGTGTCTTAGCAGGCAGTGATTAGTTTTACAAAGATGCTCATCTGGGGCCTGACAGACAGATTGGAAACACATGTGCCGTTGAAAATTGAATAGTAAGAGATGCCTGTGTGCTAGACTGATTCATCTCATGTCTTAACACGGGAAGTTGCTTGTTACAAGGTACATTAAGAATTAAAGTTTGGCACACCATTCACTTTATACAAATTAGTGAGGACTGCGTTAGATGAAAAAAACAGACAAATGAGATGGATGGTATTTAGGCTGAACTGCACAGAAAGTCAAGAGGACTATTTTGTTAAGACTATTAAGTATGTATTTATTCTTGAATTATGTGTGCCACACTTTTTATAATGTGTTAAAATCTATAGGGGTTGATTTACTAAAGGCAAATAGGCTGTTCACTTTGCAAGGGAATTTTCCCTTAGCTTAGTGAATGAGGTGAACCAATTACATCATCCAACCATGTGCAAGCAAAAATGTTTTTTTTTTCCCCTTGCTCCTGATTTTGGTATTCTTTGCAGAGTGAATTTTCACCACATTCATTAAGTAAAGGGAAGATTCACCTGCAAAGTGAAAATTCCCTTGCACAGTGAACAGCTTATATGCCTTTAGTAAATGGACCCCTATCAGTAAACATATGCTAGACTGACAAAATATTTAACCCTTTCGCTGCCAGGGACGTATGGCATACGGACCTACAAAAGTGCTTCCAGCTGGCAGGCCCCCATTTTTAGCGGTGTTAAAGTGAGAACACTTTCCACCCTTTGGCCACTCTAATCTGCAAGCTTCAACATTTCTGATGGTGACAAAGGCTGACCTACTTCATTTGCATCCAGCATCTTCCTTCTGGCCCATTACTATAATGGGTAATCTCACTGTCCAGTAGGAAGATGGAGGATAATGAAATTTTCAGACAAGCATAGGTCTGTGCTGTAATTTGAATGCTGCAGAAGCTTCATCTCAAGTTCTGCCCACTTGGCGTAATTGTCAATGTGCAGCCACTGCTGCAGTAAAAATGAGTCAGTTGAACATATCTTGATATTATAAATGGTACCTGGCAATTTTTATTTTGACAGCTTATACGTAGAAATGTGGCCAGGCTATGGACATTCAAATATTTCCATATTCTTAACAAGCAATATATAAGCTTTACCACAAGCCCTCACTGGCCTCTGTAGCTGTAGGTAATGTGGAATGATGCAATAATTCATCCTCAAATTTTACAGAAGACACTTTCACTTTAATTTCAGAAGCTGAACTGCTCCTGCCCTCCCTCGTGTTAGCAGTGGCTTTGGCAGCCTGCTAGCCTTGTAATCACTAATTTAAGCACACATCAGGTATATAGGAAAAGGGGAAAGCAGGGTGCCAAGAATGGACTTGAATATTTTCACTGCTTCTCTTGGATTTTTGAGGATGAATTGCTCCACAGTGTTCACAGCTACAGAGATCAGAGAGACCTTGTTTTAAAGCTCATTTAAAGATGTTTTCAAGAATATATAAATGCTTGAATGTGTAAGAATCTGCTTTAAAATTAGTTTGATCTGCCCACCCATTTACCTCTGCATGGTGGCATGCCTACAAATTGGGACCCGATCAGAACAGTTGTAAATGGTTTCTTGATCATGTCATTACTATAGTAACTCTGAAATAGTGATCACATGTGAGCTTCATTGAAAAAATTGGTTTCAGCTTGCAGAGACCACTACTACTGCCCATAGATCCTCTTTTTAATATTGTAATTATGAGAGACAGAGAGAGAGATTTTAAGCAGGGTAATACATTAAATCCTTTTATGTTATAGTCAAGTTAACCAACACATATTGATGCTAATAAACTTGGCTTGACCTCTGAGCATGGAAGGGTTAATTGCACTGGACAATGCAGGGATATTTTGGTTCTATATTTTATAATTGAGGCCCACTGAAATATTTTTTTTCTGAATATGCTTGGTTTCAGCTGGTTCTTGTGAATGATGCACTTTTTACCTACTGGTATTACCATCATTCTTGACAATTCTGCTTAGATTTATTTGGAACCTCTATCAAAGATGCTTATTTACTCTTCTCTTATTCTTTTGCTTAAAGCAGCAAAACAAGTTATATAATTTTCATTAGTACATTATTTTTTAAATAGTACATCAAGAAAATGTTGGCCCTCAACCATGTGTAATTTAATCATAAAGCATTCTTGCCAAGTCTGCTCGAAAAACCTTCAGTCCGTTTCACCACTGTAACCAGAACAGCCAGGGAATCCCAGCCAAAGTAGGGGAGTTTCTGATGCACATAGTAAAGCTTGAGCTTGTGTTGATTCTTGTGCTTACCGGCTCAATACGAAGGCTAACAATGTGTACAATGGACATGGTCTAAATTTCTGGCTGTTAGAGTTTA
>NW_017306992.1:1144797-1185978 GCF_000935625.1 Nanorana parkeri
TCTGCATTCTTTCCAGATTAGAACATAGCATCAAGAAGGTTTCCTTCCCCGTTATAACTCCTAGACCACATATGCGTTGCGTTAACGTCTTCCACTAGAACAGTTGATGAGCCCAATATGATCCTAATCAAAGAAATGCGGTCAAAGTAAATGTTCGTACTTAAACCAGTGGGAGATGACAGAAGTTGTTTGTGTTTCATTACTAGGAAATTTCTGGCTCCAGAAGTTATACTATACACAAAAAATCTCATGTAAACAACTGTAGTATAGTCAAGGGTATCCCCTGAGTTTTAAGAATGACTCGATCTAGGACAGTTCATTGAGCTGTGTTTACAGAAAGGTGACATTTGACAAGCCAAAATGACAATTAATTACTCCTGAAATAGAAAAGGGAGAAAACAAAATACAGCAGTAGCAAAAATCCTGCTGTGTGCAAATTCTTTTAAAATTAATCTTGTCTTCCACTCTCTACTTTGTGTGTGTAACCCTCGCACTCCCCTTCTTAGCATTCCTGGATCCAAGGAGTGTCGGGGTGAAAATGTTCACTGGTTCAGAAGTCTACTCTACACAGTGAGTTATTGCATTATAGGTAAAATAAAAAACACTAATTCTTTGCAAGCCAAGAAACTGGTTTGTTGAAAAAGATTTAAAGCATTTCTTTCATTAAAGGGAGATAAAGGACCAGTAAATAAAAAAACCAAGATGTAATAGCGTGGAAGACATACAATAACATTAGCAAGATGTGTGTTAAAACGACCATACCTGCAAAGGCAATTAGATATTTTACATTTTTTATTCTTTCTGGACATCGTGTTGTCCAGTGACATATTAGCTATCTCTTGAAGGATAGCTGTTCTCTTAAGCTTGCCATACACTGTGAATTTCGGCTGGTTCATCAACTTCGCCCAGTGGTTGCTGCTGTCGGGTACCCTTTCGGCCTGCAACCCTCAATCAGTTGGAAAATCTTTGAATGAACAGAGCCAGCAGTCAATGAGCTGCCATCTCTGTTCAGGTATTCTGACAGTGGCTGGTGGTTGCTGTCAGTATACAATAAAGACAGCAGGAGATTCCTCGATCAACACTCGTAATCATTGCTGCAGGAATCTAATATTTTCTTTGTTCAGCCCGCAGGTTGAACAAAGAAAATATTAGTGTATGGGCAGCGTTAGACAAAGTACAGTTATTTTTCTCTAAGTCTCCTAGAAAAAGACCACCCATCCTCCCACTCCAAAGATTCCTACTTACCTTAAACTAATAGTAAACCACTGTGAGAAGGGTGGAGGTTTTGCCCTAATGTGCAAGTATGCACAGCACATTAGGACACACTTGCCTTAGAAATGTTCCCCTCTCTGGCACTGTCGGATCCATCTTTGATCCCCTGCTCTGTCCCACATTTGTGCTGCTGCTATCTCTTCTGCCGCCACCCAGGTATCCTCTTTGGCTATTGGGTGGCCACTGATGATGTTACTCCTGGGCACAGGAGTAACATCCCCCTCTGCATCAAGTCAATTCACAGCCAATTCATGGAATCTCTAAGATGCTACAAATGGACTGAGTATATACAATGCATGGCACATGCACCGTGCAGTGTACACAGAAAATAAAAAATCATTAAGGGAGAAAGGAATAACCAAGGACCTCATCTTGGACGCCCCATGGACCTCGGCAACAAAATCCTGTGCATGCACAGTACAAAAGGATCCGAAGCTGCATCAACAAGGCTTCCAGTACAGTTTCAGGAAGTAATCCTAGATTCACGAGAGAACACCGATGCTGGAGATCTATGCTGACATCATCTCTATCATCCACAACAGGATGACAAGAATGTGCGATGATCTGTGCAACTGCCAGGTGAATTCAGAGATGATTTGAAGATCTACAGTGATACACAAATAAGATACATTTTTAATAGTTAAGGTATTAAGATTTAACTCCTGAGTTTAGTGTCACTTTAAATAATTTTCTGACAAATTCCTCCATTAAGCTAAGCAGCATGGACAGACAAATCTCCCCTGTTCTATCTTATTCTGGCAGTCAGCGCCCATATTGTTAGAATACACAAACAGTGCTGGCTGCTGCATTTTAAAGATTTAACTCCTGAAGTTAGCGTCACTTTAAGTGTATGGACAGCAAAAGAATACTGGATTAAGAAGACTTTTTGTGGTTAAATGAGTAACAGAGGTTAGACATGTTGAGGTCAACATAATGTTTGGAAGGTCAATCTGTAGTAGGATGGGGGAGGCTGTTGCTTGCAGTGTAAACAGAAAGGTGAGTCGTTTGAGTGTGAAAGTTGCACCTTCTCAACAAGAAAGTACAAGGTGTGCATTGTAAGTCTGTACTACAGGTGAAGGGGTCACATTGTATTAAACACAGAAGAGGTGAATGGGAATTGGAATGTACTGAAGGATGTCTAAGTGAAGAAAATCAGTGCCCCATGCTCATTCCTGATCAGCAATTTCTCAGTAAACGTTGACAGTGCACAGTAGATATCTCTGGAAAGAATGTTTCCACTTTAATGTATGTATGGAGCACATGAAAATATATATCTCTCAGCATAACTTGGGTGACAACAATTTTCAAACTCTAGTAAACAAAAACAAAACATCCATCCATGATTCTTACAGACCTATATAATTTCCTAAGGTGGACCTAGTAGCAGATATACAGTATGTTTTCATGGTAAAGTGTATGTGTAAACCTACATGTTTTTATGTTAAAGCTAACGTGTAAACCTACTCGCTATAGTCTCTTTAAAGCTTTAAAATATTAAAGTGATATTAAAGTCAAAAGGATTTTAAGCAATTTAAATTGCTGATTAAATCACTTACAATGGATGCTGCTCCTTAATGTTTAATAGTTTTAGTTTCCTGCAGAATCAGCTGGTCTCTTGAGCACCGGTCCTGACTTCCTGGTTTAGAGTGACTTGTTTCTCAAGCAGAGTGCTATGCAGTCACCCTTGTGTGTGCTAGTAGGCAGTGTGTATCTCCACAAAGACACAGACACAGCAAATCAAGCTACTCCCTTCCACCCTGCTCCCTTCTCCAAGTTAGTAGATGAATAGTTGCTGCAGTCTGCTCTGTCCTTGTTATCTTGTACTGGACAGGATGTTCAGGGAAGCTGAGCTGAGGGATTTGGAAGCAGCTGTACAGAAACATAATGATTGTAAGTGTAAGAGTGCAAAAATGTCAAGCAATGCTTTGCTGGGCAGTATATATTTGATCTTGATTCATTGATTCTTGATACAACTTTAAAGATGACCTCCAGGCACAAAACTTTTATTTAAGTATAAACCTCAGTAGTCATAAAGGATATAAAACCAGTCACCCTGCACAAGGGGAGAGAACAGTAGTGACTGGCCTTTATTACAGGAAACTCCTGCACAGCAGAAAAGTTGCACACTGGATTGCTGCACAGATTTGGAAGCAACACACAAAGCACTCTAAGATTCAAATACAAATCAACATGCTTCTTGTATTTAGACACTTTTTACTTACTCCAGAGTTTAGCGTTTAATGTAATTCCAAAAATTGCTTTAATTTCTTTTAAATCAGCTCTCGGTAAAATACCTGGGGGTCCTGCTATGAAGGGCTCGTACGGGCACTTCCTGTTATGGGGTGCAAATTGTCTTCCAGTTTTGTTCCTGCATTGTCACCCTGGTTCAAAGATGGGTCATGTAAATTCTGGTGCCTGTGAAGTTCTTGGCTGTTTTCAAAAATGTTTGACACATCAGTCCCTCTTGCAGCCTTGTGACTTACTCAAAAGTTACAATGTTGAGAGGAGGTTGAGGAAATGCTTTTTCCTGCTTGCAGTAGACAGATGACAGAACTTCAGGGTAGCCAAAGTTGCTTTATTTGTGTTCATTAACTGTTTATTAATGATAAAAGGTAGAGCTTTCTTGGCAAAAGTATATTGTTATGTATTTTGAAACTTTAGGGAGTTGTGAAAAATGTATAGTTACTGAAAGGTCCACTTTGAATGCAAGCTCAAGATAATTGTAAAAATAACAATTGTAAAAGAGGTCTGAGATGTCTAGGTTTGACTGTAAATAAAATGCTTAGAGCAGAATCTGTTACAGTGTTGTTTTAGATAATAGAGTAGGGAACAGAATCTATCGACTTCAATTTTGCCTTCAGAGAGGGCTAGACTGAGGGACTAGACTGGGATATCCCTTCTGACCAAGCATAGGCAGTAGGCAATCATTACTGCACTGCTCAATGACGTTTACTTAATGATTTGTATACTTTGTTCACTGTAGCAGTACTTTTAACCTAGGTCGGCATGATGATGAGCCCCCAGGGGGTGTATCCTTTACAGTCTGGGCTCACAAGAATGGACTGAATGATGCTGGCCATCATTCAGCCCCGAAGTGAGTGGCAGAGGAAAATGCAAAGGGCAGTATTGGAGCATAGAGAGGATAAGCAGTGCAAAAAAAATGTTACTGAACAAAAAAGCTTAAGATAAATGAATGATGTATATTTGATTATGTAAGAGTTCTTAGAAAAGCTGATTAGCAGACTTTTTACAACCTTTGGGCTGGCTGGACACGTTTTTAAATATTTTGCAGAATACTGGAACCTGAGAGCTGCAGACACGGGAAACCAGCATTAAACACCGATAGATATATATTTTAAGCTTGTAATATATTTTAGACTTGTCTATGTTGAAGAAGAACTCTGGTAAAATGAACTCTTGCTTGCTTCCCCTGCATTGCAGTGGTTAGGTGTTCATTTTAGTCTAGGTGCGAATATAAAAAAGTTTATACTCACCTGACTGGCTGTACGACAGGTCCTTCCAGCTTCTCCTCCTCTGCTTCAGCGATCTAAGGTCCCATGAGTCATCATATCCAATACACTGTTTATAGGATGTGAGGACGCCAAGGAACATACCGTTGCTGGAGTGGAGGAGAAGACGGGCTGGAGGGAGTGCTGTAACAACCATCCATCTGTGAGGTTCGGGTAAGTATAACTTTGTTTTTTTTGCACCTAGACAAAAAGGAGCAATTCAATCTTGCAATGTAGAAGTAGCCCTACTACAAGGGTTAATAAATATTTTCCCTTCCTTCCTTAAGCCTGTAGGCCTAGCTGAAAAATAAGGGTCCTGAAGGGATTTGTATGACTTGTCCATGTTTTTATGGTCCTTTTCTGTTCCTCCTTTTCAGATTTCCTTTTTTCCCTTTCCCCCTATTTCCACGTGTCTGTGTGCCATGTTAGGTTGAACTCGAATGACATGTGTCTTTTTTCAACCTGACTAACCATGTAACTTTGTAACTATTGTCACAATCTGGGATCAGACTCAAAGTCCAGTAGCTGAAACAGCAGGCAAATTCGAGGTTAAACAGGCCGGGTTCGGTACACAAGGAGACGGTAGTAGTATGCAGGCAGAAGCGTAGTCAGTGAACAAGCCAAGGTCAGTAGCCAAAGGTATCAGGTATGAAGCAGAAGACGATCAGAGTAGTCAGTGAATCAGCAGCCAAAAGGTCGGTACACGGGTAGCAGTATTAGCGGATTGCATCACAGAAGGAGCAGAAAGCAAGATATTGGCAGGAGCACAATCTGGCAAATCGGAAGTGTAGAGGCATGGCTTAAATAGGAAGTTCAACGAGGAGCAAGGAGTTCAGCAGAAACTAGGTTTAAATGAGGATTATACAGGAGATTAGGAAGGGGGCTATCTAAGGTTCTAAGGTGCCTCAGCAGGTAGAGCCACTGCCAGCTACAGCAGAGGCCCTGGGTTCAGTTCTGGTTCCTGACAGTTATCTTGTTAGGTTATGTCTGCCCCTCCTGGTTTAATTCTGTGTTCTGGTAAGGTTAGACTAGTATTTTATTAAGTATAGTTGTATTAGTGAGAATCTATCATAGCCCTAAACTGTATTAAGACATGTAACAAAATTATTTTTTACCTTTTTTCTTTTAATAAAAAAAAAAAATTCCTTTAATTGTTACCTACCTACATGCTGGCTATGCGGACATCTGAAACCGGTTACATTGTGCCTACACATCCAGACCCTCTCTGATGTCTGTGAGCAGCTTACCGCCATACATCCAGTGGAAATTCCAAACACCTGTAATTAGTTGTTTTCACTATAGACTACTGACTGTGCAGACAAGCTTGATCTTCTCTGTTAAGGGCCAAAGATTAATGCTATTAAATGGGAAGAGCATGTATGGATGTAATTTCGACTGCAACATGAGTAAAGCGATGATGACATCCAGTCAGTAACTTCAAAGACGAATGCCCATTTCATTTTCTCCACTCACAGAATGTTGGAGCAGTTAGTATTTTATTGTCTTATTGTCTGACTATCCATTTCCCAGTCACAAATTGGTGTTTAAAGGGTTATCTGGTGTATAAGCATGCATGCACCCACAGTATATTACTCTTCTGTACTGATGTAATTTTTTGATAAGAGAAACTATGAGCAAAGAAGAGTATTTGATTATTTTTTTCCTCCTGAATATGATATTAAGCTTCTCTGTCATACACAAAGCACAGAGGTCAACAGTGCTGTTTCTGTCTAACCTGCTTAACCACAGTAGCATATTTACATGTATCAAGGGCTATACTATGTCTTAAATCAAAATATTTAAAAAAACAACAACTTTATTTAGATCTGGAATGACCAATTATTTAGCGGTTAAATCAGGCTGCTTCATCAGATTGTTCAGTCCTTGATAGTGATGGCATAGTCTGGGTTCATACCCACAAACATCTGAAGTCTTCAAAGCAGATATATTTCTCAGCCAAGACAATATGTGACTGAAATGTTGCCTGCAACAGAATTACATTTGATGGCTAAGTGAAGACACTTGCTTAACAAGTGTTGCCTGATTGCCAGGCAAATTTGAAGGGTGGGGGACCTTGCTATTGTCATGTACCACCACACTATTGCCTAGTGTTGTCTGCTCTACTTTTTCCACAGTTATTGACATCCTGTAGCCAAATCTTTTTCTTAAAGTGTATTTTTTTTTATAGTTTTAGATAGGGGAGGGACAAGTAAGAACCCCCTCTGGGGAGAGATTCTTTCACATCCTGTCCTGGAGAAGCAAGAGGCTGTGAGAATAAATCCCTCCAAAGTGAACGGACTTCCCATCTTAGAGTGTGGTCATATGAAACCGGTTTCCTCAATGGAAGACCTATTGCTCTGATGGCAACTCGCATATTTTGGATTTTCCCCGCTGTCAATAGACACCAGGACAAAAAGGAGGGTAAATCTCCCCAGCAGGGGCACAAATAAAACTATTACAAAGGGTATAACCCTTCCCCATTGTTTTCAAAATTACAAAAAGGCCGCCTTTACATACACTTTAAAGTGACACTAAACTCAGGAGTTGAGTCTAAAAAATAGGTTCAAAAACCTCAACAATTTAAAAAATTTAGCTTATTTGTGTATCACTCGGCTGTAGATCCTCAAATCATCTCTGAATTGGTGCTGATACTGTCCTTCCTTCTGGAGGGTGGCTGCTTGTGTACCCAATGGTCCCTTGTGTGTTGTAAAGTAGCCACCGCTCCAAGCTCACTTCTGTGATTTACTACAATCTCACATTTAAGTTGACTGTTTTGTATTGAGATTGTAGTCCATCACAAGAGTGAGCTTGGAGTGGTGGCTACTTTACAACACACACAGGGAACATGGGGAACAAAAGAAGCCACCCTTCAGAAGGAAGGACAGTGTCCGCATGAATACAGAGATAATTTGAGGATCTACAGCCGAGTGATACACATATAAAATACATTTTTGTTAATAGTTAAGATACTTGAATGCATTTTTAAGATTCATGTCGAGTTTTTTCCATTTTAAATCTATTGTAAGAAAAACAATGGTTGTGACAGGAAAACACCCTCAGAAATGTACTGTTCATAACGGAGTCCTAGCTGGTATATCAACATAAGTACAGTAAAGGAACTGCTTCAAAGATCTATACTAATTTGTATTGTAAGTCATTTTGGCAGACTATGGTGTGATGGTCTTTTTTGGAAGAAGCCTAACTAATATTGCACATATTAATCTTGTGTAGCAGAGAGTAAAAATATAATCAGAGTACAATGTTATACAATAGTCATAAAGGTTGGTTGTTTTACAGATATACTTGGCAAGTCCAAGACAAAGTAGATGCCAACAACGTGGCCTACACATCTGGAAAATTAAGTCTACACACGGATTATCCAGCTCTCCATTATCCTCCAGGAGTAAGTTATTTATCGCTTGATTGTGATATTGAGAAGCAAGAGCAGATTAGACTATTATTTCCTAAATTTGTCATTTTCTTCTCTTTGGTCAGTTAAATTTTTTTTCCCTGCTTCACAATTCACAATGGCAAATGCAGAAATAACACTTTTAGTAAATGCATATTCATAATGGAAACAGGTGTACATCATTCAAGTTTAATAGGTCATGTACTGGATGTTCCTATGGTGCAGACATGTCCCACATCTGATTTTTATCAATTCAGATAGCCAAGAATGGCACATATGGTCATACAATAATTATGTATTTCAGTAAATGCATTATTGCTGCAGCTTTTGTCCCTGTCTAACCCATAGATTTGACTGGAAATTTAACATCTCTTTCTTGCCTCTTTTTGCTGTTTATGGCCATATCTGCACTCTAATAAAGTGGTGGACAATTGAATAAGAGGACAATTCGAGAGCCACCAGGATATTTTTTTATGAGCCAGCTCCCTTGACAACAACTAGAGAGAACCTCAAACAGGAACCAGCTGTGAATTTCATGGAACATTGGCTTTTATGCTCCTGGGATTTGCCCAGCCTCACTCTAATGTTTAGGCTTAGGAATCTAATAGATAATTGTCACCCTGCACTGGTAACTTTGTGGTGTCTTTGGTACTTCAGACAAATTAAAGTTGCCTGATCTTGCTAGTAGACTCTAATCAGGGGTAAAGCGTAAGGATTTGTTTTTCATTTATATAATGTTGCTTCACTAAGTTGACGCTGAGGCCAAGTAAAATAAAAGTAGAATTTTGAAATTCTAAGTGCTCAGGCTTAGTACACTGCTAATATCATCTATGTTGACGTACTTGCACAAAGCAATGCACTTCTAAAGGGATGTTTTTTGTCCAAATTTTTTAATGATTATTTAGTTATGTTAAAGGCGCATTTACAACTTAGCATTTATTTTGGAAGATGTTTTTGCAAGTGCACTAGAACAGTCTATCTCATCAACTACAGAGCTAAATCTTTGCAATGTTTAACAAGGAACAACCAGGAATTGTTAACAAAAATTTTAATTTACATGTTGCCTTCCCCGCCTCCTTCCAACTCCCCCTTCCCCCCTCCCCATCAAATGTTAATGAAAATTTTTATATTTTTCATTACATACCTTATTTTAGACCCAGTGATGTAATCACTAGGCCTCTGCTTCTCTATGCAATGTGGACAGATCATGATTGGGGCTAGCGGCTGGTAGCGTGATGTGCATATCGTCTTAAAAACATCCCTCAGTACTCCTTTCAAGAGCTCTCAGACCTGATGCAAGCAGTGGCCTGGCTCTTAGAAATTGTTGTGCCACTACTAACATGTTTTGATGGGCTGGTTTTAAAGCTGAATTCTAGACAGATAGAAAAGATTACATTATAATGCAGCTTTGTCATCATTACTACATAATTTAATGTATTCTTTCAAGGCAAGCAGTGTTTGTACCTAAGGCTGCTCATACACCTTGTGATAATCGGACGACACTCTTCGTCCGATGATCAAACCGTTGTACGATTTTCATACGGCGGCCCCATCCTGCCCCGATTATCGCAAGGTTGGATCAGCAGTAATTAGAAGAAAGCACCTGGATGAATTGCGGTAATCGACCGCACATATTTTCGTCTGTGCATGTGCAATGTAAATCGTACAAATTTTGACGTACGGAAACACCACCAACCTTGCAAAAATCGTACGATCGAACAAAGTTTTCTAACCTGCTGGTTAGTCAAAAGTCGATCGATTGTACATACATGTATTTGCGGTTGTACACTGCTCATCAACCTTACGAATATCGGACGAAAACGCGATCACATACGAAAATCAGCCGATATTCGTAAGGTGTATGGGCACCTTTAATCTGACCTGGTATCAGCCACTTGCAGTCCCTGTGCAGCAGGGCTGAAGTACAAGATGAAGCAGAGTTACAAGGAGCCAATCAGTTCATGTGCTGGCTAGGAACATGCTGATAGGAAGAAAATCAGAGTGAGAGAGATGAGCTCATCACTGTGCTGCTTCTCCTTTCACTGTTCAGTCACAGGTTGGGGACATGTATGGGGTGACCAGGGTTTAGAGGAAGTGGGGTGAATAATGCTGACCATCACACTGAAGACATCTAGTGGCAGAAACATCCTGATGGAAGAAATCTCAGTACTGAAGTTAATACAGCAAAATTATTTTTGATTTATTTTTTTAATGGGCAATTCATTTTTATCTTGTCATTTTTGTATAAAATTTTGCTTTTAAAGTACAGTTAGAAAATTAAAAAACAAATCTCTAGGCGGTAGGGATTTTTGTCAGAAGAGACATGCAAAGTCTCTTCTGTAAAACCAATAAAACTTCTTCTTCCCTTGTCTAGAGATTTCTTGAGGTTTTTGCATACTTGCACATTATGGCAAAAACCCACCCAGGGCATGGTGGTGAACTGCCTCTTTAAGGCTCTCTCTCCTTTTCTCACTACAGCTATTAAAAAACTAGTTTGCTGTTGCTCTAATAACACACATTCTGTTAATTGGGATTACTTTAAAAGTTCAAATAAAAACATAGGTAGAGTACTGTTTACATGAGAACAGATGTGCCTGAGGTCATATAGGTAAGCATGCCAAGGATTACATAAACCCATAGGATTCAGAAATCATGTCCGGTTCCCAGCCTCTCATGCAAACACAACAGTATGGATTCACTTGGAACGTAAATCCGCATATGACATCTGGATAAAGATTTTATGTTGCTGTTGTTGTTCTGTGATTTATGTTATCTCAATTAAAAATGCAGACGTTATTAAATACAAACAATAGCACAAGAGTAATTACAAAGCGCAGACGGTATAAACATCAGGGACTATCCAGTCACCACATGTAGTTCATTAAAATGTGAGTGTTTACTGCCATTAGAAAAGTCATCTTTTCGAAGCTTTTTTTTTCCCTTGTACAAACTTTCACTACAACATGAGTTCATCTGCCCTGGTTGTGTCTACCAGACAGAGTGTGAAGGAAGGAAGGATGTAGAGTATACATACCAGTAGTGCAAATTAGTAATAAATAATCTTCATTTGATTGTGTAACTTTGGGCAATTGTGTTTTTAATAAACAAAATGGATTGCATTATGTAACCAAACAGCTAAATACAGATATGGATTTGTATTTTTGGCCATCCATTACTAAGTTTTATGTATTACTTATGTTTTTCTAATAAGGTCATGAGGTTAGTAGGACAGGTTTGATCAAAGGTAAACATAGCTGAACTGGAAAGTGAGCTGATTTAGAGAATTCTTCCAAATCAGCTATGCTGTCCTAGATTGTTCGCTTCTCCTGCCTTCTCCAAACTCTTCACCCTTTTGTGAATAACCATGCTAGTTATGCATCATCCAAAATAGAGGTGGGTGTTGTGTGGATCAGAGTGACATTTAAATATCCAAGGTTTTTTTTCTGTTAATTTATGCCAAGTATGCAAGTAAAATGTAACCTTAAGTTTGTTGAACATTAAAGTGTGTCTACAGTCAAACTTTTTTTTGTACCACAACACAGTGCATAAAGAGCAGGTGTATTTCTGTGGGTTGAGGGAATGCATTCATTTTAGCATGCATTGACACTTTAGTGTGAATGGGCCCTGTAGTTCCTGATCATTAGGCAGATCAGTGTGGCATTTGACACTCTATCACTTTACAGCAATTAAAAGCTGATAGGAATTCTAATCTCTTTCTACGCTACTAGTTGTTGCTGTTGCAGATTTTCCTTCACTTACTGATAAAACCGTTGTCATTGGGACAGGACATGAAGGGAAATTTCTCTAACAGAGCTCCAGATGTCAGTAAAAACCAAACAGGAGTTCTAATTCTTTCCTACCCTATCCAAAACTAAAAATAATTGACTGTTCAGTTCAATGTACCAAAATTCCCCTTTCATTGTTCCTGTATGAATTGACCATATCATAGATAATGAAAGTATAAAGGTGGCCATATACTGTACAAATTTCGGCCGGTACTTGAAGAGCCAGCCAAAATTTGCACACTGGGTGTCGGCACCCTTTCGCCCTCCATCCCTCTATCAGCTGATCGAAGGAGCCGGTGGGAATTTTTTTGTAATCTGTGCGGGTATTCTGACAGCAGCCGGCGGCCGTGGGGATTCCTCAATCAACGTGCTTGTAGCGTTGATGGAGGAATCTGCTCTATGTTTTTCATTCAACCTGTGGGTTGAAGGAAAAAAAGAGCAGTGTATGGCCAGCTTTAGACTGTAAAATTACATGAAAACTACATAAAATAGTTTCTGCTGGACCTATGAATTCACTGACTTTTTTCATTTGCCAGGTACAGTTTCTTCACTGTTTAAAACAATCTGAAACTGGAGGTGAGAGTGAAGTGGTAGACGGGTTCCATGTCTGCAACAAACTAAAAGAACAGAATCCAGATGCTTTCCGAATCCTCACGTCTACACAGATCGACTTTACAGACATTGGAGTTGATTACTGTGATTTTTCCCTCCAGTCCAAACAACGAATAATAGAGTAAGCTCATTCAGCCGTAGTCCCATTAGAGGTAGTCTGTGCTCATCGCCCTAAAGAGGAGACTCTGAGAGAAAGAGAAAGACTGCCTCTTGCTGGATGGAAATTGTATAGCATATCATTTAAAGCTAAACTCCATGCACACAGCTAAATACATAGATGATATACAGTACATATAAAGGAACTGTTTTACCTGCCAAAGGTTTTTATTTCTGTCTGTCCAGTCCTGAGGTTTACTCAACCTTGCCACAGCCCTGTCTGGCCAAGCAGGATACCTGATTTTTCTGCATTGCAGTTAAATCTCAATTACTTTACTTGTTATGCAGTCAAGCTGTATAAAAAGTAAAAGATATGGCATCATTTTATAACTTTCTACTATTTAAGTGTCTAAAGTGACACTGACCTCCGGAGGTAAATCTTAAAAATGCATTCTTGTATCCTAACTGTTAACAAAAATGTGAATTGGTGCTGACACTGTCCTTCCTTCTGGAGGGTGGCTACTTTTGTACCTCATGGCCCCTGAGTGTGTTGTAAAGTAGCCACCACTCTTGGCTTACGCTCATGATGAACTATAATCTCAATACAAATTAGTCATCTAAAAGGTGAGATTGTAGTCCATCACAGGAGTGAGCTTGGAGCTGTGACTACTTTACAGCACATGCAGGGACCATGGGGAACAAAAGTAGCCACTCTCCAGAAGGAAGGACAGTGTCGGCACCAATTCAGAGATGATTTGAGGATCTACAGCCGAGTAATACACAAATAAGATACATTTTTGTTAAAAGTTAAGGTACTTAAAGGCATTTTTAAGATTTAACTCCTGAGTTTAGTGTCACTTTCACTTTACTGATCTGCCCTATGCCGGATGCATGTAGTAGAACAGGATCACTGTCTTCAAAAGATTGCAGCAGTCCGGGGGTTTCCATCGATCCAACATGAATTTTCTGTAGTAATCCAATCAGAAACACTGCTGAGAGAACATGGCCATTGTTGATTGGTGTACAGTGGAGGGGGGTATTGGGGTGCTGGAGACCTAGAGTGATGCACTTTATGGTAGAGCAGCGGTCTTATTCTCCGGCATGCTTCTGGCACAGGTCAGCTTAATACAGTTATGCACACACATAACGAATGCATAACAAATAAAAATGTCCCCTATGTGATAGCCAATTACGTGACAGGTCCTCTTTATGGAGCCATCAGGTGTCTTTCAGACCCCTAATGTCACCTAGGAACCCCCCAAGAGAAGCTGTAATATACATCACTTCTAGCATTCAGAGACTGGGAAGGAGATCAGTTGGCGATCTTGTACTGAACTCCCTCTGATCTCTAGTGATAGAGCCGCTGTGCCAGTCCCGGCCTACACTGGGCGCAGCGAAGCTTGGGACCGCTGCCTAGGGACGCACACCCGCAGGCAAAATACAAACGATTGGGCGTCTCTGCAGTCACCGGAATGCTTGTATTGAAACAGCCATCGCCGGCCGTATACATCTCAAACAGTTTGGGGGCGGGGATGAACATTTCAAAACGCCCACCAGCATCTACAAGGCTCCCATCCAGCTGTTTTATGTATGACCGCTGGACGGGAAGTGGTTAAGTAACACTTAAATGTCTTGCCCCTCACCCAGCCTGCGACTAGACAGTGAAAGGAGAAGCAACAGACTGATGAGTTCATATTTCTGTCACTCTGCTCTCTTTTTATATCCGCATGCCCCTTGTTAGCACACAAATGTTATAGCACAACTGACTGGCTCTTTGTGTTGCTTCTTCCTGTCTGAGCTCTGCTTTAAATTGGATTTAATACCAAGCCAAATACAACTAATAAAAGTATACTTTCACTAAAAAAGACAAATTTTATAAATACAGAGCTGCATTAATTTGTGTCTATTTTATTTGCATGGAGTTCAGCTTTAAATCCTAATGTTTTGAAAGAAGTCGGTTTTTATAAACATTTACTAGACAACTAGTAGTTTCAGAGTTCAATGATGGCCTCACCCATGTATTTATCAGCCAAGTTTTCTTTATAACTTCTTATATACCACAATACGTTTTACCATTTATTAATGTCAATAAACTGTTATGATATGCTGTAAAGCTTTGTTGAATCCAAACTTTACAAGAGAAGCCTTGGACACATCCACTAAACTTCCCATTCCTTTACATAAGCTACTTCATCGTAATAGATACTTTTTCTTGCGAATCCTTACATCTCTAACATAGCCCTGTCCATACTACCCTCAGTTCGTCCACGAGTATTACCTAAATCTATTAAATCCATGCACATGCCCTGAGGAAGATTTTGTTCTTTATTGTTTTCGAGATTCGAGTTATGTTTGACTCAGTGGGGTTGATTTACTAACCTTATAAACACACCACAAACATGTATACACCTCTGTAGTGTGTTCCCTCCCAGCATGATCTATGGGTGGAATCTAAACACCTTTGTAGTGTGTACACACCCAGCAGGTGTGTTGTGCAAAGCCAAGCATGAGTTGCAAGGTGATGTTGTGTAAATTAGCTCTATGTTGTGTTGCTTGCGTTGATGAATGCAGGAATGTAAATGCATGAGCTAACCATTTTTGTCTAAACTGTGAAGCAGCATTACATATGCATCATGTGCATGATTTTTCCATATATGGCATTAGTGGAAATATGCTTTTAGAGACTTTTTGGTTGATAAATACGTTTTGCTGTGTGAAAATCACACGCACCTGGTGCGTGCGTGTGTTTAGGTTAGTAAATCACCCCCATTATGTTAACTGTACACATGGATTGATGTCTACCCATTGTTATTTTCCTATAACCTAGAGACTGAAAGCCGTAACGTATATATAGCCCTGATGTTAGAGGGAACATTGTTTAGCTGCTTATCTCCAGGTGAAATTTTCCTCCATGTATGTATGTATTTTTCTACTTCAAATAATAAAAAAATTTCAAAAAAAAAAAAAGAGAGGCCTTGGAGTTATATTCATATTTCGGCAGAAGTATTTGATAATTAAACTTGCTGATAGCTCTAAAAGCAGTGTGTCATTTGTCTAAGACACTCTTATTATTACTTATGTATGCCTTATCTGGTCATAGTTTATTGTTCCTCTAAGAAAGGAGAATCCTGCAATAAAACTGACTCTTATCTTTATGCTGTAAACATCATAGCTTAAAGTTGCAAAAGAATGTTTGGTAATGCGTTCTTCTATTTTCAGACTAGATCAGAATGGTGAACTTCTGAGAATTAATCTTAATAATGCAACACGGGACTCAATACTCAACATACCAGCAGAGAAGGTGCAGCCTTTTTACTCCTCCTTAAAAGAGTTTGTCAATCTTCTGAATAGACCCGAGAATATATTCTGCTTCAAAATGAAACCAGGTCAGTCGGAAATTGTACCCTTCACTAAATAATTACCAGGCTCTGATCAATTTTGGTTCTTAATGTACTTGTTGTAACACAAGCAGGTATCATATCTCAACAGAGTATTCACTCCTGCTTGAAATGAAAGGGAAATTTTGACATGGCAAATAAAAAGAACATATGCAGTGCATTTCTGCAAAACAAGAATATTCCCCATGTTAAGCCCTTTGGAGACTCAGATATTCAACAAAAGATAATTGAAAAATCAACTTTTGTTGAACGGAAGGGACCTGACATGGCTCCATACTGGTCAGATTTTGGCTGAGTGAGCGGGCCTCAGTGTATGGCCAGCCTGTCCTATTGTGGACTGACAATATGCAGCATTTTTGTGGACTGATTGATCTCCACTCAGCCTAGTTTTATTTTGTTAAACTTCTCAAACCCTTCCACTCTCCCATCTTCACAATAGAGAACTAGGAGGGCTACACTTTCAGTGTTATATTTAACAGGCTAAAAAGGAACAATAAGAGAAGTTCATTGTTAGGGTTTATATAAACTTTTGTATTTATTAACCTATTTATTAATGATATCGGGGAGGGAGTAAATAGCCGTGTCTCAGTGTTTGCTGATGATACGAAAATTGAGAGGGAAGTAGACACATATTTAGACATTATAACATTACAGGAGGACCTGGATAAAATCGGGGAGTGGGCAACTATATGGCAGATGAAGTAGATAAATGTAAGGTAATGCACCTTGGAGTTGAAAATAGGCAAATGGTCTATACACTTATGGGTATGCAACTAGTGAAGTTGGAAACGGAGAAGGATCTGGGGGTCATTATAGACCGCAGATTGAATAACAGCTTGCAGTGCCAGGCCGCTGTAAACAAAGCAAGCAGTGTTCTGTCTTGCATTAAGAAAGGAATGTATGCTATGCGGTAGAGTACGCTGCGGGGCGTGTCCTAGATCTCATGGCGGCGGGACACACCTAGACTGAGCTCCGGGCTTCCCCTCTCTGCAGACAGGACAAACTCGTCCGCTATGCTGCACGCTGCATAATAGCAACGCTAGCTCTGACCTGACCTGCCAGCTGACTGTCATGAAGAAAGACGCAGGGCGCTCCGGGTCGGGCTCTGCGAAGACGCCGAATAAGGGAGTAATCACACGCTTCCTGGCGACGGAGCAACAGGAGCGACTGCGGGGTTCTCCTACACGGGCGGACTCGTTAACCGGGCCACCCACATACAACCGAGGAGCGGAGGCTATGGCTGCCTGCACTGAGCAAAATGAAACTCGAGATCGGCGCTCACTGTCCCCGGTGGATGAATTGGTGAGAGCACTCCCCACCAGAAATGAGCTGACGGCTATGTTCACCCACTTGGAGCAATCCCTCAAGACAGATATTTTGTCTCTTAGAGGGGAGGTTACACACCTGATCCATCGTGTGGAAGAGAACGAACAGCGCCTGGATCAGCAAGCAAAGGCACTGTCAGTTTTACAAACCCAAGTACAATCGTTGTCCCACTCTCAAAGAGCTATCTCTTATCGGGTGGAAGATCAAGACAACAGAAGTCGCAGAAATAATCTTCGAGTGAGAGGTCTCCAGGAAACTATGCCAGACGCTGACCTGATTATTAAACTCAGGAAAATCTTTAATGTTATATTGGGACAGGCACCTACAACCCCGCTGCTGTTTGATCGGGCGCACAGGGCAATGCGCCCGCGGGGTTTTATGTCGGAGACTCCTAGAGATGTCATATGCCGTCTCCACATTGCCACATTTGGAGTATGCGGTCCAGTTTTGGTTTTTACTCAGGAAAGATGTCCTTGAGCTGGAAAAAGTCAAGCGGTGAGCAACCAAACTCATTAAGGGGTTCAAGGACCTGAGCTATGAAACAAAGTTGTTAAAATTAAATATGTTCTCTTTGGAAGTTAGGAGATTAAGGGGGGACATGATTTTCCTGTATAAACTATTCAAGGGTGACAGCAACATTATTAACAAACTGTTTATGGTTAGCTTCGTAACAAAGACCAGAGGGCACAACCAAAAATTGGTGGAAAAAAAATTTCAACACACAGGGCGCAAGGGGTTCTTCACAGTAAGAGCGGTTAAGGTCTGGAACTCGCTGCCACAGGAAGTGATTTCAGCTAAGAGTGTGGAATCATTCAAGAAACTCCTGGACGAGTTCCTCGGAGACCATAATATACAGGGGTACAGGTACTCCTAAGAGTGAAATCATACATGGACTAATACACACTCACACACCAACTCAAACAGAAATGCACACACACAATAGGTTGGACTTGATGGACTTATGTCTTTATTCAACCTCAAATACTATGTAACTATGTATTTTTTCATTCTAAAAAAGAAGCACAACAGAAGCTGTTTGCTTTCAGACTCTCTCCTCTGAATCGTTGTACGGCCTTTATGAACACATGGCAACTTACTCATGCCTGCTTTTCATTATTAGATACATTGTTTGAATATTGTTTGGGCTTTTAAGATTGGTTAATGTTTGTTGTCACATTGACACAATACTGCAATCATGCTTTGTGGACATAAACCAACCAGCATAGACAATGTAGGTTGATTCCACAGTTGCTCTTACTCGCTAGGCTTTAATAGCAAAGTTGCACTTTTAAAAGATTTTGGTTACATAGCAAATTATATAGCACCCATGTCCCATCAATGTTTGGCTGTAACCATGCCCTATTCATATACCTTAAATTGTTTGGGACACAAAATACAAATGCTTGTGTACGCAGCAGCTACACTGTTTGAATAATCCAAGGAAAAGTGTCAGACATCCAGGAGCTGGTAGTGATTGTGCACCAAGTTAAAAGTGGCTTTATATCTGGAGCAGATGTTTCTGCAACTTTTAATAAAATAACAAATACCAGGTGTTTATAACCTATTATGTAGGTTTACTGCCAATTTTAATCCCAAAATGGAATTCTTCTTTAAAAGGAAAGCTTATTGTATTTTCATTGAGCACATATGTTATTACAGTGTTTACCTTCAAGTGGAACTCATATTTCCAGTAAAGTGAGAGAGCTTTTGACATAATGTGCAAGTGCAGAGCATACTTGCACATTATGGCACACTTACATGCCATTGAATTGTCATCAAGTGATGAACAGTCTCGGGGCTTTCGGATGTCTGCACAAGGAAAGCTTTTACAGGTGAAAAATATACATAAAATACATTAAATGCACATATAATCTTATACAAAGGTTGTTAGAATGAATGGGCTGGTAGCAGGGTCACTTAAAATGTATAATAATGCTATTAATTTATGTTCAGATTCTAACAATGTCTCCATGTTTAGGTCAAGTGATAACATTTGACAACTGGAGGATTATGCACGGGCGGAGGAGCTACCAATCTGGGACGGATGTTTCCCGTCATCTTGAGGGCTCTTACCTTGATTGGGATGTTGTGATGTCCAGACTGAGAGCCCTAAAGACCAAGTTGCAAACTTCAAACTGATTTAAGTTCACATGAACTAATAATACTAAGACAATAAATTATGTTTATAACAAATCACATTATTTTTCTTGTATTGCTATAAATAAGCATTAAAGGCTTGGTCCACCTGAGACTGGTATTTGCAGATGTTTTTGGCTAATCTTTTTCCTGTCATAATTAGGATTGCACAGATACCAAGTACAGTACTCTGTACAAGTACGAGTACATGTACCAATACTTTTGAGCTCTAAGACTAGACTAGAGAAAAATTCAAAAATTAGAAGGCAGCTGTCATTTGTAAGGAGCACACGGAGCTCCTGGGATTTGTACATCTCTGTTTTAATGTACGATTTTGTTTTTATAACTATAAATAAAGGGATGCACAGATACCAGTTTTGCGAGTACGAGTACTGGTACTTGCCGAGTACTTACAGGTACAAGTACTGATAAATTTTTGTTTATTGTCATGTGACAGTTTTTCTAAAACAATACATACTAATGATTTCAGGACAGTGGTGCAGCTCCAGAGCCAGGTCCCTGCTGCAACCGCTGCAACCCTGGTAGTTCTCGTGAAAATGCCAAGTATCTGCACTGGTACTCGAAAAGTATCTGTGCATCCCTAGTCATAATAGATTCCTCTAGAACAGCAGTTGGAATGCCCTGTTATTAAAATTAACTATCATAGAGGCTCACCCTTACAGCTATATCCATTGTGACACTATGGCCTGGGTTCACTAAAGAGCAGAGTTTATAGGTTTGCCTATGTGAAGATAATTTCCTGACTTTGTGCTCAAATTGGCACCTGATTGAAATAAAGTTTTCATGCAATAATAGGCCTGGGACCTGGAAGGTGATTACTAGCCTTTTCTGCAGATGGACTGGCGTCATAGTAAGCAGGGGGTTTTGGCAGTGTTAATTTTGACAGCAAATTTCAATGTAGTTTTAGTCAGTCTTCTGACTAAAATTCCATTTAGTTTTATCATATTTTAGTCATCTGAATTTTTAGTCAATTTTTAGTTGACTAACAACAGGATTATTCACAAAAGGGTGAATAATTTGGGGAAGGCTGGAGAAGTGAACAATCTAGGACAGGGGTCAGCAACCTGCGGCTCCGGAGCCGCATGTGGCTCTTTCATCCCCCTGCTGCTCCCTGTCCAGGGGAGATCGGCATCGCAGATGGTATGTGTTGAACTTATCTGCCCTGGAACAGCTGTTTGGTCCTGAAATGTCACTTCTATCGGACTTTGTGAGTGGGGTGGAATGTGAGATTGCACTCACAAAGTCGGATAGAAGTGACATTTCAGGACCCAACAGCTGTTCCAGGAACAGCTGACAAAGAGTTGAAATGATTGAGCTATTGGTGGTCACACATTCCACCGCAAAAAAACTGGGCGTGATTACATTGAAATGTGTGACCACGTCACCAGTCACACATTGTAACGTAGTCACAAACTTTGATAGAACACCACCATCAGGGGGGTAGGGCCGGTACCCATGGGAGGAGTCCGGGCAGCCTGGGGGGCCTCTTACATGAGTATCAGCTGTACCAGGGGCGGCATGGCAGAGGTGACAGGGGAGGAGGTGGAGGAGGCCAGGCCCCAGCAGAAGCAGGTAAGAGGAGTTGGGAGGAGTTACAGGACAAGGGACCCTGGCGACCAGCCAACCTGAGGCCCTTCAGAGCCCACCATATAGAATCTCAGATGGGCTGTGCGGGGTCTATGGTATGCTCTGCAGGGTCACTCTCAGATGGGCTCTGCAGGGTCTCGGGTAAGCCCTGAGCCCAGTGCATTACTAAGCCCTGAGTCCAGTGCGTTACTAAGCCCACATATACCTATATACATGCTAAACATAGCATAAAGGTAAAAAACAAATATATGCAGTGTTATCTTCATTTTAGATGTCAAAAGGGTTTTGTGGCTCCCAGTGTTTTCTTTTCTGTGGGAAACGGGTCCAAATGGCTCTTTGAGTGTTTAAGGTTGTAATACAAAAATTAGGAACCATCACACAAACTGGGACACCACCCCTATATATGCAATATATATCAAAAAAGGGGGAAAGAGAAAGAAAGGGGCTTTATGGTGACCACTGGAGAATAGCAGGGAATTGATCCAACAATAAAGTCAATTGATTCATATATATAATAAAATTCCATTTTTAATATACTCAATTCGTAATGTCTATACATATAAATATGCTAAAATTCATCCATATAAAAAACCATAAATAGATGTATACAACATAAATAACCTCCCTGGAACCCACACAGAAACCATGATTACAAATTCATATATTGGTCATTGCCCTCATTGTATTCATATCTTATTTGCATGATTAATTGTACTTAATTGTTCTATATATCATTAGTTCAGCCATGATTCTTTGCTTGCTCCAGACTTCAACACGTTTCGCCGAGGCTTCGTCAGGAAGATTTGGAGAGGTTAATCTATAGTATTTGTATAGGTATGAGAATCAATTTGCAGTAGTCTACATGATATTAGATATATCAGAATCATTAATATCTGCTGACCATATATCTTTATAATGCAGTAAATACCAACTTAATTATTATTGATTTGGAAAACTTCTCCAATTCACCTCACTTTCCAGTTCAGCTACGTTGTCCTAGATTATTCACTTCTCCTGCCTTCTCCAAGTTCTTCACCCTTTTTTTGAATAACCCTTTAAATCTCATAAGATTTTAGTCGACTACAATCTACTGTGTTTAGTTAAAGTGCATTTTAAGAATTTCTCTGGAATTTCCAATCTCATTATATATTCCTGAAGTAAACATCTGTTAACCTGTTATTACTTATGGCATTAAGGTTTGGACATACAATACAGACACAGATTTAACCAAGTCTTATAAAGAAACAATAATATTGAGTATTTTGAACATGGGACTTGTAATTAGATATGCATTGATTATAACAACTTGCATATGACATTCTTCATTCTTTCAAGCAGCAGTGCAGCTCTAAAATATTAAAATGAATAACTATATTGGCTGTAATGCCAGTGCACATATTACGAATTAACCATCCATTCGAGATGGAACCGGAACTGAAAATCCAAAGGGATTAGCTCTGATTGGATCTTTTCACAAATCGTTTCTCCATAACATTTTAGTTCAGTTTTAGTTAGTCGACTAAAATGTCAATATATTTTCGTTATAGTTTTAGTCGTCATACTTTTTTTTATTTAGTTTTAGTCACTGAAAAAGTCTCTGTTCTTCCTTTTTTTTAGCTCGTAGCTTGGCTTCAATGTTTGGACATTAAAAGACACAGACACACACTTTATAAAGCTATGTATTTAAAGAATGAACTCCGGGCAAAACTTTTAATAATGTAAATAAATAAATCTGTGCTTATGGATGAAATTCCACTCCAATCAGTTAAAAAGCTGCTATACCAAAACAAAGGTTTCAAATTATAGGATCAGGTTGTACAGCACTAAAAAACCTCACAATATGAGTTGCATTGTATGAATAAATAATATAAATATAAATAATAAATAGTACTCTATACGTAGTGAACAAATATAGTGAAATTGTCCAAATTATGTATTCAGTGAGATACTATACAGGACTGATATAATAATATCAAAACGAACATTCAAACAAAAGACAGTTCATGTTCCAAACAGTGAGAACTCAGAAAAGTTTTTAAAAGTAAAACATGTAAAGTTCATTCCACATTCCATAGGGTGAGAAAAACATAAATCATGCGTTTCAATAATCCAGTGATTCACTCCGTGATCTCCTCCTGTCATAGATTCGCTCCCCGATGGGTATACACTCACCCCACACCTCGGCTGTATACCAACAGCCAAATCGCGCTTCAGTGTCATAGAACTCAGAGTCCTCCTTCCTCGAAATCCCCTTGTTTATGTATGCTCCTCATGGATAACCCCTCTCAAATATAATGTGATTCTGCTCAGCCATTTTTTTAACCCCAGCGTGAATATAGGAATATGGCGCACTCCAAACAAAGCTCGACTGTTTTTCTTTTCTGCGGTGATATATCATGGATGGCACCTTGACCAACCATAGGCAGGAACATGTATCACCAGCTTATGATCTTCTCCTATATAAATTCAATTTATTCCTCAAAAGAATACGGCAACGTTTCAGAGTTCCACACCAGCCCTTTCATCAGGCAATAGTGTCATAGTTTTGATTAAACCTGATAGATGTGTCCTTTTTTTAAGCTTACTAAACAATGCAACTTAGACCACGATGAAAACTTGGAAGATGCTTTCTTAAAAAATAAGCGTTGGCTTGGGAAAAAGAAATACAGTTCTCGTTTAAAGAATGCAACCTCCTTCCTATCATAATTGTAGAAATGTCATCAGCACACCAGTCCTTTTAAGATAGCAAAAGCTTCATTTATTGAAGTTTTTTGTTATATGACAAAAAACTTCAATAAATGAAGCTTTTGCTATCTTAAAAGGACTGGTGTGCTGGTGACATTTCTACAATTTTGCTGACATTCGCGGCGCCATCCGCAGTCACTGCGAGCACCCCTCACTACAAGGGACATATCGGTAAGGAGTGCGACAAGGATAGTATTTATTCTCCTTCCTATCATGTCACAGTTGAAACAAAAGTACTTGTGTTTGAGCTTTGCGTTGTGACTCATACATAGGGAGCCAGACCCAAAAACGCTTTAGGCATGGCTTTCATGGACCTTCAACGTAGAACCAAACCTGTTATGAGTTTGTCTGTCAAATGTAATTGGTTTCGGTAGAATGTTGGGACCAGTGCCCCATGTGAGATTCCACTCTGCCATAAAGAATAACTCTGGAGACTTCCGGTTCCGGCGCCTGATGTAGCGGACACAGAGAAGAGAGCTCCCGCACCGCCAGGGCAAAAAACCTACATATAAAATCGTACTTGACCATATCAAAACTACCTAGCGGGTCACAGCACTCCCGCCATACGTTGTATTACTGTTTTTCCTACCAATTTTTAGAGGCCCTTTTTGTTTGCTCTCTCGGTACGAATCCTTGATGGATACCCCAGGCATAGTGGTAGAACTCATCTGCCCTGGCGTAGCGGAGCCGCATCGCCAGCTCTGCCATGCTTATTGGGAAAAAGGCGAAGTCACGCATTATTACTAGTTACTTGTTTTTTAAGTTTTTTAAGTTTTTTTCTATTTTTTATTTTTCTTTCTCAAAACTTTATTTTTACGTACTGTTTGGCCATATTGGCCTAAACGTTGTTTCACTTTCATGCATGTTTCATGAGGAGCCACAGGAGGGCGCAGTGTTCGCGTCTGTTGTATCCCCCCTACTTCAGAAAGTCATACTGCTAGTGCAATGTGGGTATATTGCCTATGTTCAAATACGGTGTCATAATTGTTGTAATTTTGGAAATCTCTGTTGTGTGATAGATATACTTACCCTGGAGGTGTATACCCCTACAACGATAGAAATGCTTTTCTCTTTCATTGTTTATTTGCCTTTATGTCTCACAATCTTCGAGTGATCTCCTGGAATACTAATGGCCTACGCTCCCCCGCCAAACGAATGATGGTGCTCCGCCACCTACAAAAACTGAGGCCAGATATAGTCCTACTACAAGAGACACATCTCCCTCAGGAAGATGTTGACAGATTGCGTAAGTTATGGGTGGGTGAGGTGCTGAGTTCCCTGGCGGTGGGAAGAAAAGCTCACTCAGATGCCAAGTTACTATCTAAAATAATAGCGGACAGACTGGCAAAGGTTCTGCCACGGCTGATATCCCCGGCCCAAGTAGGATTCATTAAGGGACGCTCGGCAGTGGCAAACGTTCGCAAATTACTTGCAGCATTGGATTATGCTAAAGATCACCCGAACTGCCCCCTGGCTCTTATTTCAATTGACGCCGAAAAGGCTTTTGATAGCATCCAGTCCTCATGGCTTATTAAGGTACTGGAACAGATGGGATTCTCTGGCCATTTCACCACTTTTATAGCTACGCTTTATGCATGCCCGAGTGCGAGAATACTGACCCCAGGTTACATATCCTCGAGCTTCCTGCTGAAAAAGGGCACCAGACAGGGATGTCTCCTATCCCCTCTATTGTTTAACATCTCCCTAGAACCATTGTCATGTATATGGTTTGTCTGATTACATGATATACCACGTGCATTATTGTACCTATGTATGTATGTATCTACTTACTTATTTTCTTTGCAACATAAAAATGTTATTGAAAAAAAAAAGAATAACTCTGTGCAGAAATAATCTTAAAGGTCAAGTGCTCATTTTCATCTAGGGGTGAAAATAACAAAGATATACTCACCTGAATCTGAGAGCTGACTGGCTGCTAGACTGGTCCCTGCACCCTCGCTCCCCCTCCGCTCCAATGGTGAAATGTCCCTCAGCATCCTCAGGTCCAATACACAATATTGGACATGAGAACTCACAGGACCTTAGACCAGGTGTGCCCATTAGGTAGATTGTGATCTACCAGTAGCTCACAAAGCTGATGCTGGTAGATCAGGAAGGGTGTGAATGGTGGCCCCTTTATTCTATTTGGGTATATTTATTTACCTGTGCACACATGATTACCTATTAGCCTGAGTCTGCTGAGCCAAGCTCCCTGACACCTTTCTGGTGGATACTGGTGGTTGAAGTGCTATGTATTACATCAAAGAATATTAGTTTACACGGCCTGTTGCACTGCACTGTTTGCAAAATACAGCAAGGTGAGCCAGGAGAGAGAGCGGGGAGAGACAGACAGAAGAGAGGAAAGAGAGACAGCCAGGTGAGGAAACGAGGAATGACAGCCAGGAGAGAGAGAGAGTGAGGAAAGACAGAAAGGAGAGAGAGGAGAGACAGCCAGGAGGATGAGCAAGGAGAGACGGCCAGGAGAGACAGCCAAGAGTGTGATGGAGGATTGTTTTTCATTGGTAGATCTCATGCAGCTCATCATTTGAAAAGTAGATCTTAACACAAAAATTGTGGGCACCCCTGCCTTAGACCAATGGATCTGAGGGGGAGCAAGATTCTGAACAAGAATTAAAAGTACTTTAAAAACAAGACCTAATTAATCTCTGTATCTATACGCATTGTGGAGAAATGTATTTTAAAGTTTCACAGGACAGGTGCTGAAATAGGGGTTTCTTTCTATGTAGAGAATAATCTCAGCAGCCTGCTGATGTAAACAAAAGATATGTCTAAACTGTTAGAAACTGACTGTCACGTATCTTTCGGGGTGATGAAGAAGGTCTTTCTTACCACTCCAGGCCCAAAACCACTGAATAGCAGGACAGGAGAGTTCGGGCACAGAGGTACACAAGTCCCGGAGGACTGCATGCTGAAGTGCCGCAGGAAATGCACGTCTGGAATGCAGTGTAGGCTGGATCGAGGTCAGGTGCAAGCTGAGTCGAAAGCGAGTGGGCGATGAGGTACCAGAAAACAGACAGAACCGTAGTCGAAGGACAAGCTGGGGTCAGATCCAGGCAGACAACATAGTAGCGGAACAGCAGACGAAGAGCAGAGTCAGGGACAAGGCTGCGGTCAGGAACACAGAAGATCAGCAGAATTGTCAAGACAAGCCGGGTTGATAACTGAAAGCAATGGTCAGGATGCAGGATCTCAGGAAGCAAACAGCTGTTGATCACTTAGCAATGAGCATCAGAGAGCCCCAGTTTAAATAGTCTTGCGTACACACAGGGGCGCACGCCCTGGCCAGGTTCTGTGGGTCCTACCATGCGCAGATGCTTGTGCAACACCGCTGGCATATGCTTCTCAATGGGCTTCTTGACATTGACTCAAGAGCCTTTGTTGTAATGTTTGACAGGATTTTTTTAGAATGAATAACACCACAGTAAAAGCAGCTGGAGAGGTAAATGAGGGCTAGTTTTAAAGCTCTTTTACTGTTTAAAATATGTAAATAGTTTAATGTTCATATGAACAAAAAAAAAAACCCAGGTGTCCTAGGTTGGAATTTATTGACACCCCCTGTCAAATGCATGGAAAGGAGGCAATGGAAATTAATGTCCTGGCAAGGTCACATTGCAGGAGAAATTGGCAAAGGCTTGCTAAGTTTGAAGCATCCTGTCTTTGGGAAGGCAAAAATTTGTCATGCTAGTGCCATTTGTAGGATGCAGATGACTAGAGTGTCAGGGTTTCTTACCCTTCCTTGTCCAGTTGCTTGCAGCATGGCTTGAGAAGTGTTACTGACACTGTTGTTCCTCCTTGGTGCCCTCTTATGACCAAACTCGTAAACATGACCATTCTGCAACTATTGTCAAACTCCTCACAAATTCCTGCCTCAGAGTGATGTTGCAACACCATCTCAATATTTAACCATCAGCTTGTCCATTCAGTCTCCGCCCCCTTGCATTTGTTCTGAGTGCCCTGCAGTTCCTGGTCTCCGATGATCCTGGCTCTGGCTGACTGATCTCCTGGTTCCTAACTCTGGCTTTCTTTCCATTTATCCTGCTCTCAGTGTTTCCTGATCTGGTGTGGCTGACTATGCGCTTTGGCATCTGACCTCTGGCTTGGCACTGATGATGTCCTGGACTTTCGCCATTGTTTTTTGCCATTTATGTTTATTGTTGTTTTCAGTAAATTCCTTTTATTTTTTAAACCTGCACTTTAAGTTTCTGTCTCGTCTCTTGGTTCCCTAACAGAGAGTCAAGACAGAACCACTAATTTTCATACTTGTTTTTACTCAATGACTTAGAAAATACCGAAGCAATTGGATTGCCAGGGAACTAGTAAAGAGAAGACATCAACAATGACAGCATGCATACTTCCTCACTATTGGTTTCCTTTAAAGCTGAACTCCGGGCAAACAGCTATAGTAAATACATAGTTGAAATTCATATATGGGAACTATTTGTATTTCTGTCCATCCAGTCCTAAGATATACACAGCCCAGCCAGCCTGATGACCTGGCTTTTCTCTGCTGCAGTTATGCAACACATCTAAGTCACCTTTCTGTCCCCTTCCTGTGACTGGCCTCATGCATATGACAATGAAAATACATGAGTCCAGGTGCATTTGGAGCTCATTTCAAAAAGGCACCTGGAAGCATGTAATGCTTTGTTATGGCTGAATAAACACCTAGATATTTAGCAGCTTCTAGGTACACTCAGTCTAGCTCAGTTTACACAAACAAGATGTTTCTGCATCCAAGGCCTGGTTTTACATGTATGCATTTATCAGTGACGTGCAGTACCTTCCGTGCTGGTTGAGGCATTCCCCAGCCAGGCCCCCAGCATGCCCGCCGCACCCCAGCATGCCGATTCCCCCAGCCCAGCCCACCGAAGCCCCGGTCACCAAGCTATGTGTGGAGGAGGGAGGGAGGGAGGAGACAGGGAGGAGCTTCCCTGTCCCTCACTTGCTCGTCACTGGTGAGGCATCGAGATCGATGTCCTCAGTGGGTTTTCTTTCTTTTCTTTTGATTGGACAGCTTGGACCAATGACGCTTTGCCATTGGTCCAAACCATCCACCGAGCTCAAGCCTCTAACAGCAAGTAGAGGCTGTTGCAGCTCTTGCCTCACTATGTTAGGTTACACAAAACAGTGGGGAAGCCCGCTGCTGTGTAACCCAACTTAGCTGTCAAAAGCTGGATGCAGCGCCACCAGTAATTAACAGGCAGCACACGGTTTATGACAGGTTACGCAGCAAGGAGGCTTTCCCTGCTGTGTAACCTGTTAGAAGCCGATCTGAATGGAGAAAAAGCTGTTGGCTTCAGACTTGAAGCTGTCAGCTTTTTCCTCCATAATACTTTGTAAGGCTCTGCCTCACCTGCCTCCCCTGACCGCACGTCTCTGGCATTTATACATGCATGCAAATGTGTCTAAAAACATGACTAAACCAAGGATTGACTAAAGACAGAAAAAAAGCGATCTGGGGAGCAATAAAGTTGTGTATACTTCCCAGATAACCTCTCCCGTGTTTAATGCATGTGGCCTGTTTGCATGAGGCCGAAAGCAACAACAACAGACTGTTATGGTCATCTCCCTGCTCTCTCCTTCTATCAGCATATTCCTTGTCAGCATAATTCAAGACATCTAATTTGTCCCAAAGACTGTCGCTCATTCTCCCATTCTGCTTTCTGTTGTACATGGAATTACAGGAGGCTGAAATCTAGTGAAATTCAGATGTTTTTACTAGTTTCATTTAAAATATATGTATTTTTTTAACTATATAACTGCATTTGTTGTCTTTTGTATATATCTGACTGGAGTTCAGCTTTAAGTGAGCTCTTAGACTTGAACACAGTTGTGGTGTTTCCGGAATGACATTAGAAGCTCACATATTTTACTTTTTCCTTGGCCCTTCTCTAACGTAAGCACATTTTTCTTCTCTTCTACCATTTTTTCAGTGCAGCGTAGGGGCACACGTCCACTGTTTCCATAGCCTGCTATTATAGATCTTGAGCACAAGATGGCAGCAATTCCTCACTGCTGGGAGTATATAGATGATGGGTTACAGGTAACCTGTGTTAAACACATTACTTATTTATGTAGGACAGGGGTGCCCAAAATGTTTTGTCTTGAGATCTATTTTTCAAATGACAAGCTCAATGAGATCTACCAACGAAAAAACATATTTATTTAACCCCTTCGTGACTGACGACGTACAGTGTACGTCGCCAGCATCGGGGCTGTTTAAACAGACTCCCGGCGACTTTTGCAGCCGGGAGTCTGTTTAAACTTGTAGAGCCGACTGTCGGCTTTACAACAGAAGCGATCCTGGCGACTTACCTGTCGCCAGATCGCTTCTGCGTCCCGAAGAAGGGGCCGCCCCCCCCGCCGGACACCCCCGCCGTGCTTCCCGGGCTCCGAAAACAACCACATCATCATTACTGGGACTACAGCCTCTCTCTCTCTCTCTTGCACGGGCTCTCTCTTCTATCTATCTATCTATATATCTCTCAGCTGTCCCTTCTCTCTCTCCTCTGGCTGTCTCTTCTCTCTCGCTCTCGCTCTCTCCTCACATTCTCTCTCCTCGCATTCTCTCCCCGTCTCTCTCTTTGCTCTCTTTCTCTGTCTCTCTCTCGCCTGTCTCTCCTCTCGCATGCGCTCTCTCCTTACTCTCTCCCATCTCTCTCTCTCCCTCTTCTCTCTCTGCTGTCTCTCTTTTGGCTGTCTCTTCTCTTTCTCCTGTACTGGTTATCTTATTCCGTACTGGTCCTCTTAGTCCTAGTCCGTTCTGGTCATCTTAGTCTGTACTGGTCCTCCTAGTCCATACTGGTCATCTTATTCCGTATTGGTCACGTTAGTCCATACTAGTCCTGTTAGGCCCCATCCACACTAAGCAACACTTACCCACGGCCGGGTATAGCACAACTGTTCGGGCGACGCTCCAGCGGCGATCGTGCAACCTTTACCGTTGGGCTGCATGAAAAAAAGAAAAATAGTGCGTCATCCGCAGGAAAAAGGGCCCTGCACAAGCGACACGTGAGAGCGACAGGAGACGAGCAACATGGAGCTGTTCAATAGAACAGCTCCATTGAAAATCATTGGACGGCGACTTCTCGGCGTGGCAAATTTGCGCAATATGGCGGCGGAAATCGTGCGATTAAAGGCCCAGTGTGAATGGGCACTTAGTCTGTACTGGTCATCTTATTCTATACTGGTCATTAGAATTAGAAATTTGGATGAAATTTGTAAAAGAAAATTTGGATTGCTTCAAATTCGGGTGCATTTTAGTTTAGATATTCAGATGCATCTAAAACGATGGCGGCGGAAATCGTACGATTAAACGCCCAGTGTGAATGGGCACTCAGTCTGTACTGGTCATCTTATTCTGTACTGGTCATCTTATTCCATACTAGTCATTAGAATTAGAAATTTGGATGAAATTTGTAAAAGATAATTTGGATTGCTTCAAATTCGGGTGCATTTTAGTTTAGATATTCAGATGCATCCAAAATTTTGGATAAATTCAAATTCAGAAATTCGGTTGCATCTAAATGTCCGAATTTAAAGAAATTTGTCCGAATTTTAATTCAGAACAAAACAAAAAACGTACACGTCTGTCAGATAGAGCCGTCTCATTTGTCCTGGCTGGAGGACATCTAGCATTATCTAGTCTTCTCCTTCCCAGAATCACTCTGCTCATCCTTGCTGGGAGCCTAGGTACAGGTGAAATATATGACTGCTGGGTTGTTAGGAGATGCCAACCATCAAACTCCTACAGAAACTGATGATCGCTTAGACGTCTTGGACTCTTTGAAGTGCAACTGTGATGTATTACCTCATATTTATAAAGGATCTGGTGGAACATCCACCGTGCTGAGAAAACATAAAATGTGAACGTCTGTTTTGTGAACGTCTGTTTTTTTTAAAACATTTCTATTGTAACCCTATTTATAACCAGGCGAATGTTACATACCTAGCACAGTTTTTTAATTAAAATGTACCAGGCTGCATAAAAAAAGGAGCAGGTCTGTCATTTTCCTGGATGTTCACATCATGCCAGGTGGCAAAACAGCTTGGAAGACAGGTCTATTCACAAAAGGGTGAAGATTTTATAGAAGGCAGGAGAAGTGAACAATCTAGGACAAAATAGCTGATTTGGAAAAATTATCCAATTCAGCTCACTTTCCATATCAGCTATGTTGTCCTAGATTGTTCTCCTGCCCTCTCCAAACTCTTTACCCTTTTGTGAATAGACCCCTTAACTGGCCATACACCAGTAGAACTTTGTTTTAACTACCTCCCGGCTGGCCGTTTTAAAAAAGCTGCGAGCTCTCTAGATCTGAGCGGGCGTCTTTAGACGTCTGCTCAGCCACGCCCACTAGCACGTGCTGTAGGGCGCGCAAGCGGGAAACACCGTCAATTTAAAAACAGGCACCGACGCCCGTTAACATACAAGCAATCCGTCGGCTATAGAGCAAGCGGATCGCTTGTATGAGCTGCCGCTCCGTGTCCCCCCCAACTCCGCGGCCCCCTCCCGTTGTCACGCTGGTCCCGGGCTCCGCTGTGCCATGTGCGAGCCCGGGACCGGCACAGTGGCTCTGTCAAAGGGGATCAGAGGAAGGTTGGTATACGATCTCCCTCCGGTCCCCTCTCTGGTGCAAGAATGTGGAAGTGATGTATATTACATCACTTCTGCATTCTCGTGTCACTCTCCAGCTTCAGACGCTGGAGAGAAGCTGATGAAGCAGATCTCTGCTTCATCAGCTTCTTCGGGGATGTCCTAGGTGACATTAGCGGTCTTGGAGACCCCTGATGTCTCCATAAAGAGGACCTGTCACATCTTTTGCTATCACATAGGGGGGTTTCTTATCCCCCTATGTGATAGCAATAAAGTTAAGTGAAAAAAAGAAACACAGGAAAAAAATTTAAGTTTCCCCCAAAAATAAAGTAAGTTACACATAAAAAAGAATAAAAAAAACAAGAAAACTTTTTTTAAAGCCCCCACCCATGCATGCAAGCATGAAAACATGCGTCGGGTGCACATACCTGCGAAAACGACGATTGCGCCGATTACGTCACACATGTTACATATTGCCGCGAACGTCACAGTGAGAGCAATACTTTTAGGGTCATCAATCACTGATAACACTAAACTGATGAGTGGTAAAAGCTTTTAAAGCGTTGCCTATGGTCAATTTTGGGTATGGTAGTTTTTCGCGATTTCGCGTAAACACCTGGTCTTCAAGTTTTTCTCAGCGAATGTAGTTTTCACTTGAGAAACTCCATTCATTCCAAAATCTAATTTTAAAATCAAACAAAATTTTGAACAAAATTTGTCAAGTCTCTATTTAATGTTCTGACAAGATTTTTTGGTCTGCTTGTAGTTTGTCTGGGTTCAAAGCATCATGTTTTCTGTTAAATAAAAAATATAATCCCCAGCAAAAATAACGAAGAAAGTGTTCGCTTTAGTATTCCCCACCTCTCCATAACTGTCCTCCACAAACTCACTTTGAGTTCTAGGGTGATTAATTTAGGTTCAGTGATGGCCAGCATAATTAAACCTCCTTTTTTTGAACCCAGGCTCAGACGTGCCAGTCTGCTACACAAAACAGCCTCTTTGTAGTCACTTTCTGTCTACATGTACTTTAGTGATGGCTGCATGGCATTCTGAGGGCGGGTTTTCTTATGGTGACAATGGTGGACCATGTCTTTGTAGTGTGTATTGAAAGAACCACATGAAGTCACCCTATAACACCCATAGTACCAGAACAAGAACATGAATTGCAGGAACACCACATGCAAACAAAATATTTTAAAATAATAATGTTTTTTATATTTTTTCTTTTTTGTTTTCATCTGGTGATCCTGCAATTAATGTTATTGTTCAGGTACTATGGGTGTTGTAGGGTTATAACACCCATAGTACCTGAACAATAACATTAATTGCAGGATCACCAGATGAAAACAAAAAAGAAAAAATAAATACACACAATTATTTCATACGGCATAATGGGGCAGTGTTATCTGCTGAAAGAAATATATTTCTGCCAGTTCTGACATTTACATAGTTCTGCCACCCAACGCAGCTCTGTCTGGCTGGGCAGGGGACCTGATTTTGTAATGCTTACAGGTTTTGTGCCTTCCCCAGCCTGTGATCGGACAGTAAAATGAGAAGCAGCACACTGATGAGCTCATCTCTCTGCCACTCTGCTCTCTCTTTCTATCAGCATGCCCCATGTTCGTATGTAAGCACTGCAGCACAACTGATTGGCTGCTTTTGTTGCTTCTTTCTCTCTCTCCCTGAGTCTGCTTGGGTTGCTTCTCTCTCTCTCTCTCCCTGAGTCTAAGCTTTGCTGAACACTGAGTTCAAGAGGCTGATACTAAGTCAGATTGATGTCTTAACACTGCGTGCATTAAAATAGTAAATTTTTGTGAGATTGATATTGGTCTGGTGTTCAGCTTTAACAACAGAATTCAAAGAAAATATTCAGTGTATACACACACACACCAATGTTTGTAGATGCTTGGCATTAGCTAAAGAGCATGTTGTGCTGTCTGTGTGTATTAAAATCTGCACATTGCTTGATTGTTTCATTCCCAATTAACAGTGACATACCATTAAACAAGATGGAGGTCAAGTTTCCAAACTGTGCATACAGACCACCCATTAAGCCTCCAATAACTGCATCATTGTACCAATTAAATGAAAACAAATCCCCGTTGAACTAATTACTTGCACAGGGGCAGAGGAATGTGAGCTCTGCATCCATCATATGATACTACTCAGGGCAAATGATTGCTTACAGAATTCCCTTTGTTTGATTTAACACCCTGCTGAGTGTGACAGGCTCTCTATCACCGGAAGAGTTAACTCTTTATGCTGGAGGTCAAAGCTTAGCTTGTGTGGGTGACAGAGTGATAATTATCCCCCAGGCTGCAGAGAGTTTAAATAATGATTCGGGCGCTGTGGGAGGTCACAGGCTTTTCATGTTGAACTTTCTAGTGAAATGTCTTCATTGAGTTTCATGTCTGATACCCTACACAGATTCAGAATTTGTTAAAAACTGAACTCAAAATGGTGAGATTTGCTGTCTTATAGGCAGAGATTCACTCACCCGGGGCAAAGACTTAGATTTGCTTCCCGCCCTGGAGAAGTTCTCCATCCCCACGCCCCCCACCCTACACCTCTGGTCTCTCTCTTCTTTTGTAGCTGTGGAGCCCCTCCTGATCCACCACAAAGGTGACGCTTTAAATCGCCTCATTTTCCACTTCTGCTTTATTAATTTAGGAGCCGCTTCTGGGCTCACTTCTATTTTACCAACGGTGCCCCTTCTAATCTGTCATGGAGGAGAGACTTGAATTAAGTGATTTCAAACATAACCTTCATGGTGGATCAGGAGGGGTGCCGCCACACCCAAATAAGAGAGCACTGATCTGCCACAGAGGGGAAGCTTGACATTGCTTCATTAATGCCTCTCCTCTGTGGCTCAGCTGGGGCTTTCTGAATGCCGCAGAGTGGAAGTGAGGCTTGAAATAGCCCGATAGGAGAGTATCTGGCTTGCCACGTATCTGGCATGCTTGAGCTTGCTTTTAGCATAACATTTCAGAAAAACTTAGGACTTGCTACACACCTTCTCTTATACAGGAAGTTTTGATTTTCTGGAGCTTTTACTAAGTTCTTCAGGTTTGGAGATGACAACCTGCACAAGGCAGGAATGAAAAGCAAGCCTCTGAAAGAAGTAGTGCAATGACGATGGGATTTGAACCCATGCGTGCAGAGCACAAAGGATTAGCAGTCCATCGCCTTAACCACTTGGCCACCTCATCGGAAATACACTTTGGTCATGCATCCAAGTGGCTTTCTGAGCTCAGCTGAGTGTGGGAACATAACCCCAGCAGCATTTTAACCCGCGTGAGTAACTCGGTCATCTTCTTTCAAATTCCATGCTATCAGGATATGTGTCAAGCAATCTTCATATAGTCTGAAAAAAAGTGGCGCTGTGGCTTAGTTGTGTAGCGCTACCCCCGATAGGGCCGCTGTAATATACGGGCCTCCTGTCCCACACCAGTGATGACTCACCCTCACCTGGATCCAAGTAACACCAATACACCGTTTAAAGTTTTAGATGGGCTTTATTCAAGTGACAAAAAGCCCTGGAAATAGATAAACTTAATAACAAGATAATAATATCAAATGCAATGATATGATACAACCGCTCAGCAGATTAAACCAGCATTGGTGTTCGTTCACTTTACCCGCCAGTGGGAGGCCTTGCCTGAAATGCACTGAGCGAGTGGTGAACGACACTGTCAGTTACACAATACAGCGATACTGTTCAACAGGTATCTAAAAGCAATATGACTATAATACCCTATCTAGGTCTCATAGGTTCTAGCTAACCACTGGCCAGTGGGAATTCTACACACACCCAAAGTCTGCATCCGTTGGGGCCCTTTAAATTCTGTGATAGAGTACTCAGCCTTTGGTAAACAATATTTGTAATCCACAGGATGGAAAGGGGTATCTTTGCAGGGTAACAAATATTAACAAAGGTGGTGATCCCCCTTCAGATAGAGCTGCCTTGCCAGTTAATGGGATCTAGCAGGATTAAGCAATCACACAGGGATGGCAGAAGATCTCACAAGGATGGCAGAAGATCTCTCACCATTAGATGCACTTGATGTATCTTCCTTCCAGCAATTGGTATTTTGATCGCTGCCTCAGCTGACTGGATGGCGATGGGAGCAACACAGGCCACAGGATCTTCCAAACAGGATGATGATAAGTCTAAGCTTTGCTGAACACTGAGTTCAAGAGGCTGATACTAAGTCAGATTGATGTCTTAACACTGCGTGCATTAAAATAGTAAATTTTTGTGAGATTGATATTGGTCTGGTGTTCAGCTTTAACAACAGAATTCAAAGAAAATATTCAGTGTATACACACACACACCAATGTTTGTAGATGCTTGGCATTAGCTAAAGAGCATGTTGTGCTGTCTGTGTGTATTAAAATCTGCACATTGCTTGATTGTTTCATTCCCAATTAACAGTGACATACCATTAAACAAGATGGAGGTCAAGTTTCCAAACTGTGCATACAGACCACCCATTAAGCCTCCAATAACTGCATCATTGTACCAATTAAATGAAAACAAATCCCCGTTGAACTAATTACTTGCACAGGGGCAGAGGAATGTGAGCTCTGCATCCATCATATGATACTACTCAGGGCAAATGATTGCTTACAGAATTCCCTTTGTTTGATTTAACACCCTGCTGAGTGTGACAGGCTCTCTATCACCGGAAGAGTTAACTCTTTATGCTGGAGGTCAAAGCTTAGCTTGTGTGGGTGACAGAGTGATAATTATCCCCCAGGCTGCAGAGAGTTTAAATAATGATTCGGGCGCTGTGGGAGGTCACAGGCTTTTCATGTTGAACTTTCTAGTGAAATGTCTTCATTGAGTTTCATGTCTGATACCCTACACAGATTCAGAATTTGTTAAAAACTGAACTCAAAATGGTGAGATTTGCTGTCTTATAGGCAGAGATTCACTCACCCGGGGCAAAGACTTAGATTTGCTTCCCGCCCTGGAGAAGTTCTCCATCCCCACGCCCCCCACCCTACACCTCTGGTCTCTCTCTTCTTTTGTAGCTGTGGAGCCCCTCCTGATCCACCACAAAGGTGACGCTTTAAATCGCCTCATTTTCCACTTCTGCTTTATTAATTTAGGAGCCGCTTCTGGGCTCACTTCTATTTTACCAACGGTGCCCCTTCTAATCTGTCATGGAGGAGAGACTTGAATTAAGTGATTTCAAACATAACCTTCATGGTGGATCAGGAGGGGTGCCGCCACACCCAAATAAGAGAGCACTGATCTGCCACAGAGGGGAAGCTTGACATTGCTTCATTAATGCCTCTCCTCTGTGGCTCAGCTGGGGCTTTCTGAATGCCGCAGAGTGGAAGTGAGGCTTGAAATAGCCCGATAGGAGAGTATCTGGCTTGCCACGTATCTGGCATGCTTGAGCTTGCTTTTAGCATAACATTTCAGAAAAACTTAGGACTTGCTACACACCTTCTCTTATACAGGAAGTTTTGATTTTCTGGAGCTTTTACTAAGTTCTTCAGGTTTGGAGATGACAACCTGCACAAGGCAGGAATGAAAAGCAAGCCTCTGAAAGAAGTAGTGCAATGACGATGGGATTTGAACCCATGCGTGCAGAGCACAAAGGATTAGCAGTCCATCGCCTTAACCACTTGGCCACCTCATCGGAAATACACTTTGGTCATGCATCCAAGTGGCTTTCTGAGCTCAGCTGAGTGTGGGAACATAACCCCAGCAGCATTTTAACCCGCGTGAGTAACTCGGTCATCTTCTTTCAAATTCCATGCTATCAGGATATGTGTCAAGCAATCTTCATATAGTCTGAAAAAAAGTGGCGCTGTGGCTTAGTTGTGTAGCGCTACCCCCGATAGGGCCGCTGTAATATACGGGCCTCCTGTCCCACACCAGTGATGACTCACCCTCACCTGGATCCAAGTAACACCAATACACCGTTTAAAGTTTTAGATGGGCTTTATTCAAGTGACAAAAAGCCCTGGAAATAGATAAACTGAATAACAAGATAACAATATCAAATGCAATGATATGATACAACCGCTCAGCAGATTAAACCAGCGTTGGTTTTCGTTCACTTTACCCGCCAGTGGGAGGCCTTGCCTGAAATGCACTGAGCGAGTGGTGAACGACACTGTCAGTTACACAATACAGCGATACTGTTCAACAGGTATCTAAAAGCAATATGACTATAATACCCTATCTAGGTCTCATAGGTTCTAGCTAACCACTGGCCAGTGGGAATTCTACACACACCCAAAGTCTGCATCCGTTGGGGCCCTTTAAATTCTGTGATAGAGTACTCAGCCTTTGGTAAACAATATTTGTAATCCACAGGATGGAAAGGGGTATCTTTGCAGGGTAACAAATATTAACAAAGGTGGTGATCCCCCTTCAGATAGAGCTGCCTTGCCAGTTAATGGGATCTAGCAGGATTAAGCAATCACACAGGGATGGCAGAAGATCTCACAAGGATGGCAGAAGATCTCTCACCAGTAGATGCACTTGATGTATCTTCCTTCCAGCAATTGGTATTTTGATCGCTGCCTCAGCTGACTGGATGGCGATGGGAGCAACACAGGCCACAGGATCTTCCAAACAGGATGATGATAATTGCAGTACAGGAAGCCGCCTCTAGATGTCACTGCACTGTTAGCACATCTTCATAGATCAGGCGAAAGGGAAGAATTAAACAGGAAAAACTCCCCTCTCAAGCCTGCACCTCCCTTTAGAAATCTCCACAGGAATCCCAGATCTGGCAGTACACAGGAAACAAGCACAAGGGACAATTTCCCCTGTCAGGCTGCAACATACCAGTCTGTGTCTCTCTCTCTGTGTCTCTCTCCTCAGTCTGTTCTCCTTGTGTTCCATGTCTCACCAAAAAATGGCCTGCTAGCCAATCACAGCTCTTCTGGCTGCTATCCAATCAAGTCCTTGCTTGCCTTTGTTGTTAGGGGTCGGCTTCCTTCTTAGCCAAAGCAGTAACCAATAGAGTCTCTCCTCCAGTTTCTGTGAGCTATCAGTTAAGCCTGAAGATGTAATGCAGTTTCAGAGAGCAATAGTCTGCAAATATTACAAAAGCAATACTAAGCCTGTGCTACAGTTGGTTAACGTGCCTGTCTAGTAAACAGGAGATCCTGAGTTCAACTCTCAGCATTGCCTTTCTTTGCTTAAGTTTCTGTCAAAATTCAGCTTTAGGGATCGGTAAGAGTGTATCTGGCATGCCTCCTGTAATATGCTTGAGCTTGCTTTTAGCAAACAATTTCAGAAAAAGTTAGGACTACACACCTCCTTCTCTTATACAGGAAGCTTTGATTTTCTGGAGCTTTTACTAAGTTCTTCAGGTTTGGAAATGATAACCTGCACAAGGCATGAATGAAAAGCAAGCGTCTGAAGGAAGTAGTGCGATGGGGATGGGATTTGAACCCATGCGTGAAGAGCACAATGGATTAGTAGTTCATCGCCTTAACCACTAAGCCACCTCATCGGAAATAACCTTTTGTAATGCATCCAAGTTGCTTTCTGAGCTCAGCTGAGTGTGGGAACATACTTCAGCAACATTTTAACCAATGTGAGTAACTCGGTCATCTTCTTTCAAATTCCATGCTATCAGGATATGTGTCAAGCAATCTCCACAAAGAGTGAAAAGAAGTGGCGCTGTGGCTTAGTTGGTTAACGTGCCTGTCTAGTAAACAGGAGATCCTGAGTTCAACTCTCAGCAGTGCCTTCCTTTGCTTCCGTTTCTGTCAAAATTCAGCTTTAGGGATCGTTAAGAGTTTATCTGGCATGCCTCCTGTTATGTGCTTGCTTTTAGCAAACAATTTTAGAAAAACTTAGAACTTGCTACACACCTCCTTCTCTTATACAGTAAGTTTTGATTTTCTGGAGCTTTTACTAAGTTCTTCAGGTTTGCAGATGATAACCTGCACAAGGCAAGAATGAAAAGCAAGCCTCTGAAAGAAGTAGTGCGATGAGGATGGGATTAGAACCAGAATTTGAGATCCTGAGTTCAACTATCAGCACTGCCTTTCCTTGCTTCCGTTTCTGTCAAAATTCAGCTTTAGGGATCGCTAAGAGTGTATCTGGCATGCCTCCTGTAATATGCTTAAGCTTGCTTTTAGCAAACAATTTCAGAAAAACTTAGAACTTGCTACACACCTCCTTCTCTTATACAGGAAGTTTTGATTTTCTGGAGCTTTTACTAAGTTCTTCAGGTTTGGAGATGATAACCTGCACAAGGCATTAATGAAAAGCAAGCCTCTGAAAGAAGAGGTGCGATGAGAATGGGATTTGAACCAGAATTTGAGATCCTGAGTTCAACTCTGAGCATTGCCTTTCTTTGCTTCCGTTTCTGTCAAAATTCAGCTTTAGGGATCGGTAAGAGTGTATCTGGCATGCCTCCTGTAATATGCTTAAGCATGCTTTTAGCAAACAATTTCAGAAAAAATTATGACTTGCTACACACCTCCTTCTCTTATACAGGAAGCTTTGATTTTCTGGAGCTTTTACTAAGTTCTTCAGGTTTGCAGATGATAACCTGCACAAGGCAGGAATGAAAAGCAAGCCTCTGAAAGAAGTAGTGCGATGAGGGTGGGATTTGAACCAGAATTTTAAATCCTGAGTTCAACTATCAGCATTGCCTTTTTTTGCTTCCGTTTCTGTCAAAATTCA
>NW_017306992.1:1195387-1195667 GCF_000935625.1 Nanorana parkeri
AATTTCAGAAAAAGTTAGGACTCCTAGCACCTCTTTCTCTTATACAGGAAGCTTTGATTTTGTGGAGATTTTACTAAGTTCTTCAGGTTTGGAGATGATAACCTGCACAAGGCAGGAATGAAAAGCAATCCTCTGAAAGAAGTAGTGCGATGAGGATGGGATTTGAACCCATGCGTGCAGAGCACAATGGATTAGCAGTCCATCGCCTTAACCACTCGGCCACCTCATCTGAAATACACTTTTGTCATGCATCCAAGTGGCTTTCTGAGCTCAGCTGAGT
>NW_017306992.1:1200316-1200754 GCF_000935625.1 Nanorana parkeri
CAAGTCAGGAATGAAAATAAGTCTCTGAAAGAAGCAGTGCGCTGAGGATGGGATTTGAACCCATGCGTGCAGAGCACAAGGATTAGCAGTCCATCGCCTTAACCACTCGGCCACTTCATCTGAAATAAACGTTTGTCATGCATCCAAGTGGCTTTCTGAGCTCAGCTGAGTGTGGGAACATACCTCAGAAGCATTTTAACCCACGTGAGTAACTCGGTCATCTTCTTTCAAATTACATGCTATCAGGATATGTGTCAAGCAATCTTCATATAGCATGAAAAGAAGTGGCGCTGTGGCTTAGATGGTTAAAGCGCCTGTTTGGTAAGCAGGAGATCCTGAGTTCAGCTCTCAGCAGTGCCTTTCTTTGATTCCGTTTCTGTCAAAATTCAGCGTTAGAGATCTGTAACAGTGTATCTGGCATGCCTCCTGTAATATGCT
>NW_017306992.1:1202188-1203178 GCF_000935625.1 Nanorana parkeri
AGTGCGATGAGAATGGGATTTGAACCCATGCGTGCAGAGCATAAGACTTGCTTCTCACCTCCTTCTCTTATACAGGAAGTTTTGATTTTCTGGAGCTTTTACTAAGTTCTTCAGGTTTGGAGATGATAACCTGCACAAGTCAGAAATGAAAATAAGTCTCTGAAAGAAGCAGTGCGATGAGGATGGGATTTGAACCCATGCGTGCAGAGCACAATGGATGAGCAGTCCATCGCCTTAACCACTCAGCCACCTCAATCGGAAATACACTCTTGTCATGCATCCAAGTGGATTTCTGTGCTCAGCTGAGTGGGGGAACATACCTCAGCAGCATTTTAACCCACGTGAGTAACTCGTCATCTTCTTTCAAATTCCATGCTATCAGGATATGTGTCAAGCATTCTTCATACAGTATGAAAAGAAGTGGCGCTGTGGCTTAGTTGGTTAAAGTGCCTGTCTAGTAAACAGGAGATCCTGAGTTCAACTCTCAGCAGTGCCTTTCTTTGCTTCCGTTTCTGTCAAAATTCAGCTTTAGGGATCGGTAAGAGTGTATCTGGCATGACTCCTGTTATGTGCATGCTTTTAGCAAACAATTTCAGAAAAACCTAGAACTTGCTACACACGTCCTTCTCTAATACAGGAAGTTTTGATATTCTGGAGCTTTTACTAGGTTCTTCAGGTTTGGAGATGATAACCTGCACAAGGCAGGAATGAAAAGCAAGTCTCTGAAAGAAGTAGTGCGATGAGGGTGGGATTTGAACCAGAATTTGAGATCCTGAGTTCAACTCTCAGCAGTGCCTTTCTTTGCTTCCGTTTCTGTCAAAATTCAGCTTTAGGGATCGGTAAGAGTGTATCTGGCATGACTCCTGTTATGTGCATGCTTTTAGCAAACAATTTCAGAAAAACTTAGAACTTGCTACACACCTCCTTCTCTTATAAAGGAAGCTTTGATTTTCTGGAGCTTTTACTAAGTTCGTCAGGTTTGGAGATGAT
>NW_017306992.1:1204323-1204732 GCF_000935625.1 Nanorana parkeri
GTCAGGAATGAAAATAAGTCTCTGAAAGAAGCAGTGCGATGAGTATGGGATTTGAACCCATGCGTGCAGAGCACAATGGATTAGCAGTCCATCGCCTTAACCACTCGGCCACCTCATCTGAAATAAACTTTTGTCATGCATCAAAGTGGCTTTCTGAGCTCAGCTGTGTGTTGGAACATACCAGAAGCATTTTAACCCACGTGAGTAACTCGGTCATCTTCTTTCAAATTCCATGCTATCAGGATATGTGTCAAGCAATCTTCATATAGCATGAAAAGAAGTGGCGCTGTGGCTTAGATGGTTAAAGCGCCTGTCTAGTAAACAGGAGATCCTGAGTTCAACTCTCAGCAGTGCCTTTCTTTGATTTTGTTTCTGTCAAAATTCAGCGTTAGGGATCTGTAACAGTGTA
>NW_017306992.1:1206059-1206564 GCF_000935625.1 Nanorana parkeri
AAAAATTTAGGACTTGCTTCACACCTCCTTCTCTTATACAGAAAGTTTAGATTTTCTGGAGCTTTTACTAAGTTCTTCAGGTTTGGAGATGATAACCTGCACAAGTAAGGAATGAAAATAATCTCTGAAAGATGCAGTGCGATGAGGATGGGATTTGAACCCATGCGTGCAGAGCACAATAGATTAGCTGTCCAGCACCTTAACCACTCGGCCACCTCATCGGAAATACACTCTTGTCATGCATCCAAGTGGCTTTCTGTGCTCAGCTGAGTGGGGGAACATACCTCAGCAGCATTTTAACCCACGTGAGTAACTCGTCATCTTCTTTCAAATTCCATGCTATCAGGATATGTGTCAAGCAATCTTCATATAGCATGAAAAGAAGTGGCGCTGTGGCTTAGATGGTTAAAGCGCCTGTCTAGTAAACAGGAGATCCTGAGTTCAACTCTCAGCAGTGCATTTCGTTGCTTCCGTTTCTGTCAAAATTCAGCTTTAGGGATCGGTA
>NW_017306993.1:0-17173 GCF_000935625.1 Nanorana parkeri
GAGCCTCTGTAGTGAGTGCTTCTCCCCATTGAGGAACTCATAAATCAACAGGAAGTGATATAAATCACATCCTGTTCATTCATAACTGGGGACACATAGTGCTATGTGTCCCCAGTTATTTACAAACACTGGAGTGATCAGCTAAGGGGGGGGGGACGGAGCCGCTGTAACCACGGAGCCAGCAGCATGTGCGGTGAGGAGAGAAAGAGAGCCGCCGGCTGTCAGATCCAGGCCGAGTGGCTTTCTCTCTCCTCACTGTTCGGCGTGCTGCTGTGATAGCGGCTCCGTCCCCCGCCGTCGACTGCAGCTTCACTTTTTCTCGGATCCCCGCTGCATACAGATGGGGGAGAGCAGCGGGGATCCAGAGAAGACAGGACATTGCGATCTACCAGTGATCGCTACGCGATCGACTGGTAGATTGCGAACGACCTAATGGGCACCCATGGCCTAGACACTACCCTCTATAGCAAACCCACAGACCGCAACACACTCCTTCGCTACCAAAGCGCACTCCCTGGTAGACTGAAAGACACTCTTTTGATATCTCAGTTCCTAAGAGTTATGCACATTTGTTCGGACCATGATGACTGTGAGGTCCAACTCAGAGCTATGCACCACAAGTTTCGTAAAAGGGGAAGACCACATTTATTACTACATTTAATTCTGGGACATGTGACATCGGGAGAACTCTGGGTAGAAATAATTACATTCTCCAGGCCGATAGGACACTAGCCCCTATTGTAAAACAGATTCCACAAGTCAACTTTTCCAAATACAAATCTATTCGAGACCGCTTGGTTAAGGCTGATCCGATAGATAAGTACTCAACCCCGGGCTTTAACTTCTCCACTAGAAAAGGGTGCTTCAATTGCAGTTTTTGCAACTCTATTATAGTGGGGGACTCATTTATGCACATATATTTGGGCAAGAAGTACGCGCCCCCGGCTACTATAACTGCAATACCGACCACTGTGTTTATGTCTTGAAGTGCCCCTGTTCATTAGTGTATGTCGGCAAGACAATTAACGCCTTCAAAAAGAGATATCAGAAGCACAAAAGCGATATCAAATTGGCCATAGAACAAAAAAGAACGGGAGGGAAATGGACCCCAACAAACCGGTCGCCATACATTTTGCCATGCACAATCACCAGGTACATGAACTATGTGCGATGGTGATAGAACAGGTGCAAAAAACCCCCTGGGGCGGTAACCATAACAACGCACTACTACGCAGGGAAGCATTTTGGATACATGCTTTAGAGAACATGCATTCCAGGGGACTTAACAGTACGATATTCTATACATGCTTCCTTATGGACTAATGCTATTTCCATTCCTTTATGTCCTGTACATCTTTAGGACCATTTCTCTGACTGTAGGGATCCACTAAGGAATCTTAACCATCGAAACCAAATAAGGTATTTTAGCCTTTTACCCCTCTTTCTCTTTTTGATTGAGCCCCCCACCCCCTTTGGTTTCAGTGCCTTATTATGTATTTTTGCTTATATGTGGCTTGTTGACCCCTGATCCTATATTATTCATTTGGCATTCGTTTTTTCTTTGGTTTTTCAGTATCAAGTATGAGTACCGATATATACTCGCCCAATAACGATACTGGCTCAGCGTGCATCTATTATCAAGAAGCTGGATGGCGCCTCTCGGTTTCCTGATTGTCTTGGAAGCCAGTGTTCTATCGAAAGACAACCAGCTTCACTTGCTGAGGCTGCCTGGTTTACTGACCAATCAGGAAGCCGGGCGGCGGGTCAAGAGGTGCCGCCTGGCTTCCATATTGCTCAGGAAGCCAGGCTGCCTAGCAACAAGTGAAGCCGGCTTCCTAGCCAATCAGGAAGCCAGGAGGCAGGTCATACCGACCCAGGCAGGGATTCCCCACAAGGCCACCGAGGCCCGGCCTCGAGCGGCAGGGAGTAGAGGGGCGGCAGCGGGGTGGAATCCCCCTGACGCCCGGAGCATACAGTTCCAGGCGGCGGGCGGTAAGTTGCGCTTTCTACATTTAGTCCTGCTTTGGGAAGGCAGGACTAAATGTAGTGTGGGGAAGCCGCTAGTTCGTTTACAAGTGATCTCCGCAATCACTTGTAAAATGTGTGCTGCCTGTCCTGCCATCCGGTTGCCATTCTCCATTGATTTTTTTTTTTAAGCAATGTAAGTACTTGGATTTGACTAGATATCAGCCTCTTGTAACAGTTACAGTCTGTACAGCAGAGCTCAGAGATGAAGCTGAAGAAGTAGCACAAAGAGCCAAACAGGCATGCTGCACTGCAAGAAGCATGCTAATAGGGGTACAGAGCAGAGTGACAGAGATGAGCTCATTAATGTTTCTATTTTCCCTGACCAGTAATAGGGCGGCGGTGGGAAATGGAGATGTGAATGAAAGTCATACTACAGCAGAGAAAAATCAGTTATTCTCCACTGCTAGATGGGGCTGTACTGTGGGGCAGAGATGTGCAAATCTCAGGATTGGATGTACAGAAATACAAATCCTTAGGTAGGTAAAGCAGCTCTCATATATGTATATCATCCGTGTAGTTAGTTGTTCGTCTGACATTCAGCTTTAAATTCTGCAAAAAAATTAGTATGTGTGGCACATTCACATTTCCAAAACATCAGTCTGTAAAGCAAGACTCTAAAGGTGCCCTTACACTGTACGATTATCGTACGAGAATCGCGGGAAATCCTGTGCGGCAGTTATCGTACGATTCTCGGCTGGTTTTCGAACATGCTCGAAATACAAAAGTCGTGCGACCGTACAGTAGAAACGGTCGCACGCCTTCTATACACTGGATGATTATCGTACGATGCCTATATCTGTGAAGTCAAAGTGAACATATCCACAGAAAATAATATCATTATTTAATTGTTCTGTAACTGTTCTGGAACACGGAGCCAGAATTGTCCATGTGGGAGATCTTCTGAACCACTTTCCAAGAAATGTCTAAAGCAGTAAAACAGTTTTCATTCTAAAACAAAAAGTTTAAGCCAAAATTTTAAATTAGACTTTAACAATAGGCTTTGAGCACGACTCTGAATGCATTTTCATCATAATCATTTGCTTTTCCAAGAAATAAGACTGGCTGAATGTTAAATTAATAAATTTAGGGATTTGGTTAAAGTATTATAATGCAAATTCTACCATAAGAAAAACAAGAAAAAGCTCAGTGTATCATGGGTTAACAATTAAACCTCAATAGGGCTGAATCAGCTGCTGAAGCTTGCTATCTCACATATACTCAGGGTCCCCACACACCTTACAATTATCGTACGATAATCGCGGGAAATCCCGCGATCGTACGATGATCGTAAGGTGTGTGGAAGCCGTGCGAACTCTATTTTTAAACCTTTAAACTTTTTTAATCCAATTTTGCACCAGTATTTTGATCCCTGATAAAAGGGATCTCAAAGGGGTTTTTTGGAACCCCCAAACACACTAGTTTTAAATATTAAGTAAGTGTGCTTATCTGTGTTTCCCTGTGTCCAGTTTTGAGGAGGCCTTGTCGGTGTGTCATCCTGTAGATGACACTACCAGTTTATACAAAACATTTATGAAACTAAACCGTGTGTGTTTTTTTTTTTTTTAATCAGTAGTATGTATATGCTGAGAAACCTCCATGTCTGCCAGGGATCTTCACATAAGTTGAGTAAGCATAGTGTATTGCAGTTCACATTCATTTTAGCTCTTAGAAATATTTGTATTGCTCTCTCAGGGACTAACAATAGCAAGCAGCCATAAAAAAATCCAACATAGCTGATTGCTATCCTTACTGAGAAAGTGCAGGCAACGGTTTCTGCTACAGCCTTGTGCATACATGTTTTCTGATGTCTGTAGGCCCCATTTAGTGTACCATTAATCAAATGCTTTTATATTTGTAGTTTATTGGATGTCCATTTTACCATAAAATCCTAAAAGTGTCAGTTGCAGCATAATACTCCCAGGACTGGTGTCATTGCAGTATTATCACCCCAGGATTGGTGCCAGTGCAGCTTAGTACCCCAGGATTGGTATTAGTACAGCATAATATCCCCAGGATTGGAGTCAGTGCAGCTTAATACCCACAGGACTGGTGTCAGTGTCTTTGAGGCCTTGTTCACACCAAGCATGGAGCAGGTGCAGAGCAGAGCAGTTGCAGGCCGGATCAAAACTGCGTCCAATGTATTCTAATGGTATTTTTTGCTCCAGTTCACATCGCAGTGTGCAGTTCCAGAGCAGGTAAAAAAACTGCAGCAGGTCCTATTTTACGTGCTCTGGAACGCATGCAAATGCATCAAAAACGCATCAAAAACGCCTGGAACGCACTGAAAGCCCATTTGAAACTAAAAAAAACACGTTTTTTTTTAACCAAAAACGGCCCGGAACACAGCAAAAACGCAGCAAAAACGCAGCACAACCCACTGCACTGCCTGTGCAGAAACCTGAGCAGGTCTGCTCTGCATTTGGTGTGAACAAGGCCTAAGAGACTGCCCACTTGCCCCTGGATGGACCAATTGGTAATTCACATCCTAGGGAGCTGTTAATTACAGGCAATGCTGTCGCCTGCCAGCAGAGAAGGAATCGTGTGCGCACCTTGGCACACATGTCTGGGGTCGTCAAGCCATGCTTTTTGTAAACCCAAACCTACAAAGGCTTTAATATCATAATGCATTTTCAAAAGGAATCTTAAATATCTTTAAATATGCATCTTTTATTAAAATACCTAATGATGCTGCCATGAAACATGTTATATTGTGAGAAAGGTCTGTCCCTGCCAGTCTTGTGCTTCTGCATTGTCACACAGGCTAACGTTTTACTATCTTCTGTAGTTTCAAGGAAAAAAAAAAAACCCTGCAGCGGCCAGTCAGGAGCAGGGGAGCAGGGATGAGTCAGCGGCGCGCTGGTCAGGCGAGAGGAGCTCCAGGTAGAAAAAAAAATTGCTCAGAGGTAGGGATTTTTGACAGAAGAGAAATGCAAGGTTTCTTCTGCCAAAAAAGTTCTACCTCTTTCCCTCTGTGATTTTTTTTCATTTTTTGTATATACTTTATGGTGCATACAGCGTGCAGTGTACACACTCGGCTCATTCATGGAATCTCTAAGGTTCTGTGAATGGGGCGAGTGCTGAGTAGAATGTGTATATGCAAGAGTTACATCATCAGTGGCCAATGACTGAAGGGGATTCACCTAGAAATGGCAGCGGCAGAGATGGTGGAGGTGGGGGGCAGAGTGGGGGACCAAAGTTGGATCCAACAGCACTGGAGAAAGGCACACTTGTAAGGTATGGCACAAACTTTCTCCTTCATACAGCGGTTTACTACTGCTTTAATTTTTATCATAATTAACCCTGTCTGTACTGTGCTGGAAAATCTCATTGTTAGTTGTAAACTTGATTTGAAAACTGTCTTTCCTAACAAACGGTTAAAGATTGAGAAGCTTGGCTTCTTGCATTACATGTTGAAGAGGGGAAACTCACTCTGTCTCCAATTGTTCTTGGAGACAGACTCACTTTTAAAATGTTCAGAGTAATTTGCAGTCTGCCCAAAGGCCTGCTCTAAAGAAACATCTCCTATCAATAAATTCCCAGTAGTATGTTGAAAGTCTGATTGGCTCACACTGCTGCCCTACCTCTCTCATTCTGAGACTGGTGTGCTGCGGATTACCAAAAGGTGATCAAAAGACAAATTCTGGTGCTTATACTAGCTCTGTTTAAAGATACATTAACAGGAGAACTCGTCTTTTATTTCGAAAAATGAATATATATTACATAAAATTGCTACACAAATGATTTAGTGTTATAAAAATTACTTTTTAATTTCAGTCTAAGGCAGCTGTAATTTTCTAAAACTGTTTAAAATATTCAATGGCATCCTGCAGGTGGTCTGTACAAAGATGGTGTACAGAATGTCCGCATAAATGTCACCTCCTGCTTCTGTGATTGGCTTATTGATTTTTAAGATGTCTGCACTAAGATACAATCAACATTTTAAGCATCCCTCGCAACAGGATAAAGACATGGTACCTTTTCTCATTCGAACACTGAAAATCCACCAGCTGATTATAATGAACACAGACCCTCCCAATCAAGAATCAGCCTGGACAGGGACATGAATCATAGAGGGTAGGTATAAACCTATTCCTATTAAACAATTTGGGGCTTTTAGACAACCAACATATCAGACAAAGCAATAGAGACAACAACCTTATAACAATTTTAAACTTTTATCATTTACATATACAATTTAAAACCAGTCAAATATTTTGGCTAAAACCAATGTGCTATTGCGACGGTTCCAAACCTCCATGGTCCCCTTGAACTGCCTGTAAAGTGGTGCATATGTACAATGTATCGAACCTGCTGCAGCAAAAAAATGACATTTCTAAAGAAAAAAAAATAACTTTTTTTTTTTTTTAAAGAGTGCGGTTCCCCCTCCCAAACAATACCAGACCCTTTAGGTCTGGTAGGAATGGTAAAATGGACCCCATTAAAAAAAAAAGTATGGGGTTCCCCCCAAAAGTCAAACCAGACCCTTAGAATCAGGTTGGAATTTTAGGAGGGACCCATATAAAAAAAAACAAAAAAACGAACAGCCCGCCAACTTCCTGACAGTTCGTGTGTTCGGCTCGAACATCGAGCCCATCACTATTGCCTACATAGTAGGCTCCGCATTGACATGTTGCTAAATATACCACACCTGTGGTACTGCACCATAAATTTAATCCCAATATACTGTCCTTTTGTGTACTGGAACATATCCCAGAAAACATATGGGGAGGGAATCGGGATAACATCCTGTTACAACACAAAACAAAATGGATGTACACACTTAAAGCAACAAACATTCCAGGACTAAATGAAACTATAAGCCCTTTTTAAAATAGAATATACCAGGATAAAGAATAAATTAAGTATGTTTATAACTACTAAGATGCATAAATACAATGGTGGATATACTGTGTACCTTGGAGGTTGGTGTTTATCAACCTCCTTATATGTCATTAAAACATTTCCCACACTATACTTACATATAAAAACCAACAAGGTGTCATATCAAGATATAAATTATTTTCTGCAAGGCTCTTACTAGGATACAAGATTCTTTGTACCCCTTTTTGTTGCCAATGGCGTATTCAAGTCCATCTAAATAAGAACAAGATGTTGAGTACTATCAAAAAATATAGGCTCTATATTTTCCCGCAACTTAAACATTTCCCACACTTCAAGCAGGAATAGAACACTAATGCTGTTTGGGTAATAAGGAAAACACTGTTGGGGTAGTAAGGAAGATGTAAGAAAATTAATCTTTTGTACGAGTAAAGGTGCCCATACACTGCACGATTCTCGTACGACAATCGCGGGAAATCCCGCGATCGTACGAGAATCGTGCATGGAAGGCGTACGACCGTTTCTACTGTACGGTCGCATGTCTTCTGTCGAACCAGCAGGCTAGAAAACCCGCCGGGAATCGTACGATTCTCGGCGAGTTAGTGGCCTGCTTGTTCGACAACTGACGAACAGGCCGGTGTGCACACGCGCACACTGCCCGTTTGCCGTCCTCGCAAGCCCGCCCCTCATTGCAGTCATCGCAAGCCCTCAAGGGGGTGGGCTTGCGATGATCGCAAGTACGATCTGCCTGTCCAAGATGGGCAGATCGTACGTTTTTTTAAGTACTTTACAACCATCTTGCAATGGTTGTACAATGTATGGCCACCTTAAGAATAGTAACTTGAACATTTTTTAATTCACAATTAAGACAATGCAATCCAATCACTTTACACTTAGTATTTGATTTGTCAACAATGTATATAAACATGTATATGTATTTTTGATACTGATGTCTTTTTATTGTATTATTATGATCTGTTTTGAATTTGAATAAATTACGATGTCACATAGACTTGGGCTATTGGTTGAACTCTCATGGGTGTTATATCCTGTGTCTATCTCTAGGAAGCCGTTGGGAATATAGGTTCTTTCAGGGGGGCGGGTTGGGTCATTGGCTGCTCACCCGCCCTGCCCTGATATTGGATGACCATGGGTGGGGTGAGTACCTGGGGTTGGAGGTTTGAGCTGGTTGGTACATTTCCCTCTTTTCCCGCTTTACTTCAAGGGTTGGGGAGATTTGGGATCCCTCCCCCCTCCCTCCTGGCCCCTGGATCCCAGCCAGCGATGGCTTTTTACATACAAGCAATCGGTCGTCTCTAGAGACGCATGATCACTTGTAGGTGCAGTTTTACCCCCTCGACCTGCAGCCGCCGCCATCACTGCTGTTGCTGGTTCCGAGATCCGCTGTGAACAATGGACCGGCACGACTGCTCTATGACAGGAGATCTAAGGGAGATTGGTAAACGAGCTCCCTCTGATCTCCTCTCTGGTCCCCAAATGCCGGAAGTGATGTATATTGCATCACTTCCGCATTCAGCTGTCACTCCCGGCTACAAAAGCTGGGGAGAAGTTTGTGAAGCAGATCTCTGCTTTATCAGCTTTTCTGGGGGTCCCTAGGTGACATTAGGGGTCTTGGAGACCCCTGATGTCTCCATAAAGAGGACCTGTCATGTAAATTGGCTATCACATAGGGGACTTCTTATCCCCCATGTGATAGCAATAAAGTTAAGTGTAAAATAAAAAAAAGTAATACAAAAATTAAAGAAGCATAAACAATTAAAGCAGCATAAATAAAAAAAACACACCCAAATGTTTTATTAAGTCCCCCACATACATACACAAACATGCATTTGGTGCGCCTACGTGCGAAAACGACTATTGTGCTGCACATGTTACATATCACTGCAAACGTTGGATTGTGAGCAATAATTTTAGGGCCATTAATCACTGATAACACTAATCTGATGAGCAGTAAAAGCGTTTAAAGTGTCGCCAAAGGCCAATTTTCGGTAGGGTCGTTTTTGACATGTTTGGTGTCTATTTACCCGACGTGACCCCATCTTTTATGTGTTATCAAAAAATTGGGGTGAAAATAAATGTTTTATTACATGGTATTTTGTCTCCTATTATTAATATGCTTCTCTGCACTATATTTTCTTATAATTTTTTTATTAAACCTATTTTTTTTACTTTTTTAAAACTTACTTCCTTTTTTAAAAATGTTTTGAATATTTTAGAAACTTTATTTTTGTATTTTTACATTTTTTTTATTTACAGGGGCTTTGATTCTTAGTATCTCTAAGTAGAATACAGTATTCTCCTCAGAGATCCTTTATCAGTTTGCAACACACTAGCCAGCTCGCAGATGCACAGCACAGTGAGCTGCTGCTGGCTTTGTGGCTGTCACAGCTCTGCGATCACAGCGATCAGCTGTCGCTGTGATCATAGCACTGTGACCACCTAATTTGCTGTTGAGAGTCTGCCTCTGACCCCAAGGGACCCATCAACAGAAGTAACTCATTGAGCACTGGTCCCTTAAGGACCAACGCTCATTGTACCACAATCCCGTCACCGAACAAACTGAATGATTGTAATGGGATAATCTCATCATCGGTCGGGAAGGGGTTAAATGTTTTATGTGTTTTTATTTTCTTTACTAAACACCCATTTATGAGAGGAATAGCTTTGCTACCAATATTAACCCCTAAAAATGCTAGTTGACTGGCTGCCATGCTTACTGTTCAGCTTTAAGTTGGTCATACACTGTGCAAATTTTGATTTTGCCAGACTGCACAAGTCTAAAAGTTTATGTATTAGATACCCTTCTAGTTTTTAAGTATTTTCTTCTTTTCACTTAATATATTTATTTGTATACGCTGAAACCTTCAACATTTGTAGTGCGTGAGCTGCTGTTTTTATTAGTCACCTAGCTTAGTCCTCTTCCTATTCAAGTAAACCAAAACCTAACATTTCAGGTTTTAGCACATACTGGAGAGTTAATTTCCCTTAGAGGCTTTTCTATCTTTCACAGATTCCTTTGCTAAGATCTCTGCACCTGAGTTTCCATTTATACATACCATCTCTATCAATTACAATTTCACTGATGGAATTAAAATGTTATATAACATTATTAGGGATGAGCAACATTTAGAGTTTTCACTCAAAATTTTAATTAAAAAAATTGCTTTTTCAGAGAAATGTATTGGAGTCAATGGAGAAGGAAAACTATATAGGTGGTGTTTAAAAGGTGCCCATACACCTGCCGATTATCATACGATAATCGCGGGAAATCCCGCGATTGTAAGATAATCAGCAGGTGTATGGAAGGCATGCAACCGTTTTTACTGTACGGTCGCACGTCTTTTGTCTTATGAGCATGTTTGAAAACCCACCGAGAATCATACGATTTTCGGCGGGGCTGTGGCCTGCTCGTAAGACAAATGCCGTATGGGCTGGTACACCTTACAACCATCGCAAGACTATTGCCAGCTTTAGGGTGCAATGAACTTTAATTGGCATTTGAAGTTTATACAAGCTACTTTAAATAATGTAATGTTATTTTTTACTTTTACTTTTTAAACCCTTTTTTTAATCCACACATAATTGGTACATCACTTTTACACTCTTTAAATTATATTTTTTTTGTCTCAAGTACCTCCCCAATAAAAAAGACCAATGCTTTTCCCCAGTATGTATTTATAAAACAAGGGTGTTATGTTTTTTAAGTGTTATCTGCAACAATCACATTTCAAAGTCTGTATAGTTTTACAAACTGGAAGAACAACTTTTTGCGCATGCAGCTTAAAGCTACATGGAACTGTTTTATGTATTTAGAAATGTATCCTATGACTTTGTCCAGATTTCTTCTCTTCCTTTTGTATTCTACCTTCTCTCTATTTACGACTTGTTTTTAGAATAACCTCTTAAATACTTTTCAGTTTACAGTTGTGTACTGGTGTCAATTTCTTTAATAAAAAAATATAATTTTAAAAAAAGAAAGGATTAGGCTGCTGTATTGTCATGTCTTTACATACTCCTGCATTTCCTAACCAACATTATTGTCCAATGGCTTGCAGGACTCATCTCCATCCAAGAGGAACAGCCTCGGGATAGCAGCCAAACTTCAAGGAATTTGCGGGGATGATAAACATCTCTAATGTGATACAGTTTAACCCTGTCTAGTTCATGGGGGCCAGAAAACACAAACAGAAATGTGTTCAAAACATGCCTGTCTCATGGAGCTTTTTAGGAGCTCCCATACTGACCTGCCCCAACAATGACCAAAGAGGTTCCTGTCATTCCACAGATAGTAACTCTTGTGGCTCAGCCACAATATTGTGTGGCTACAGCTGCCTGTGAACCATATTTTTTGATTAGTAGCAGATAAGCTGTTGATCAGAGCCTTGGTGTAAAATCTACATACTGTATATTATCAGTCTTATATCATTTGATCTACCTCCATCTCTAGAGGCATCTAATGTTACTAACTGTCCTCCTAAAAAAAATTTATGTATGAAATAGCAATATTCATTATTTATTTTACCACATGAACTTTGGGAAACAAAAGGATCACTGTTAATCTTCAACTCCGGACAACAGCTGAACCTATAATTGAAATGTGTAACGGTTTTCTGTTTTACCTGCCAAAGAATTATGTTTAGCTACTCTGGCAGGATAGAGGTGTAAGATTGACATAGAAAGACCCACAGTTCAACCAGAGAATAAGTGTGTCACCTGCCTGGCTGCAGCGATAGTGTTGCAAAGGTGTGGAAATCACATGACACTTCTTTCCTATACCCAACTCTATCCAATAACACTACCTAGAAATAAGGTGTCACATCTTAGTGGAATTAAATGGCCATAGCAGCCTATTATAAATAACTACAAAAGCATATTTGTATAAAAATGCAACTATACAGACTTTGAAAATAATTTAGAAAATAATTATATATCCTTTGACACATACAGTAAGTCCCTTCACAGATATGTATTTCAATGGTGTATTAGCTGTTTGCTAGTGTGGGGTTCTACATTGAAAAACTATCCATTACTGACATTAGGCGTATCTTTAACTTGGTGTCCTTGGTTATGCTACGCTACATATCAGTCATAGGTCAAATGCAGTATGCGTTTAGGTGCTTTTGAGATGGTTCAATTTCTGTTTGAGTTTCAGTTGCCTAAGAAGCTGCATCTGAGTTGCATTAAAAGACCATAGTTCTCTTTAGGGTCAAAGGAGGACATTTACTATGTCCTCCTATGACTCAAAACTCAGCATATAGCAGAGTATTGCCTGCTATATGCTGACAGCGCAGAGCCTCTCTGCAGCTGGGAAAGATCCCAACAATATTGTCGGGATTCACCCCCTTACCTGATTGACAACTGGTTCTGCCTCTCTAGAGGCAGAGCCAGCTGTGCCGCCCACACCCCGTTGTCCCTCCAGTCAGTGCTCGAGGAACAGAGAGAGGAGGGGGAATCCCTGCAGGGAGAAGATTGTGAACTGAGTGATCAGCAATATTTGATCACTCAGTTCGTGAGTCGACGTCGGCACATCGGCCCTAATTATGGGGATGAGTGTATTTCACTCTCATCATTATGCTTCTTTATGCCTGTGCCCAAATCATAAACGATAAATTTAAAAATTAAGCATGTCCTGCTAAATGTAGTATTTTTATAGTTCAGTATGATAAAGAAAGCAATAATTTCCGTTTAACTTATAATATGCATCTAATCAAAACATTAGGATAATTTGGTTTTGCTTGCAGTCATTGTCATTTACAATGATCAGCAAATGTGCCTGGGTTCGATTCAGGAGCTGTTTATCAAACTTATCATACATTCCATGAATTGCAAACTTTAATCTGAACCATATTGATGTCAATGGGGGAGGGGCCAAATCTGGAAAATAAATTCTGTCCATTTTTAAGATCAATAGGTAAAGGATTGTCAAACAAAGGGCACAGGGAACTGGGCAATGCCATGGGGGACATGCACTAATACAGAAAAAAAAATGTTAAAAATACCATTCAGCAAGGAGTGGGTTCTTCTTTTTATGCAACTCAGTGGGTGACATGGGAAAATACCATTCCTTTTTAATACTGTACATGCTTGGGAGATGTTTTTAAGCAGTATGTGCCGTTCTGGAACAGTACGATTTGCATAGATAGCATGAGTAACACCATATTCTGGCATCACACATTTAGCTTGTTTAATAGATTATTCTACTTTTACATTGTTGCTTGGCTTAAATACAGCAGCTGCACCATAATCTGATTCATTTCAATTTGGAAAAAAAAGACTAGGTAGTAATTGCTGCAACACCAGATTGTTAATCTAGCACGAATAGACCAGTGGTTAAATAACAGACACAACAGATCTAAAAGCTATAGGAGGGTTACCCTTCCAAAAAAATATAGCTTGTAATCTTTTTTTGCAGTACCACACTGTATTGTCTTAAAAGTTTAATAAATGTCTATAAGAGTCTACAAAAACACCTAAAAACCACAACCCCACATTTCAAAGATGAGGCAGTTATTATGCTGAAATAAAAATTACAGTGCCATATTTCAGAGACAAAAGCCATATATACTGTATAGCAGGGCTCAAAAAAAAGTCCTGAGCTACTAGCCAGGCATTAAAAATGACTCGCCACCTGTTGCCCCACTTAACCCTTACCCTGCCCCGTCCTTAACTCTGCCAGGTCAGTGGTGTGACGCAGAGTACAAAGATCAGTAACAATGCAGAATACAGAAGTCAGTGGTGCAATGCCGAATACAGAGGCCAGCTGTGTGATGCACAGTACAGAAATCAGTAACAATGCAGAGTGCAGAGGCCAGTGGTGTGATGTAACGCAGAGTGCAGAGGTCAGTAGTATGACTCACAGTACAGATGTCAGTAATGTAACGTACAGTACAGAGGTCAGTAAAGTAACACACAGTACAGAGGTCAGCAGTACAGAGGTCAGTAATGCAACACACAGTACAGAGAGGTCAGTGATGTAATGCACAGTACAGAGGTCAGCAGTACAGAGTTCAGTAATGTAACGCACAGTACAGAGGTCAGTAATGTAACGCACAGTACAGAGGTCAGTGATGTAATGCGCAGTACAGAGGTCAGCAGTACAGAGGTCAGTAATGTAACACACAATACCGAGGTCAGCAGTACAGAGCTCAGTAATGTAACGCACAGTACAGAGGTCAATAATGTAACGCACAGTACAGAGGTCAGTGTGACATACAGTACAGAGGTCAGTGTGACGCACAGTGCATAGGTCAGCGGTGTAAGGAAGAAAGAAAAGGGACTTACAGTACACTTAGCTGATGGTATTCAGCTGCTCTCTTCTTTCTCCTGGTGGTGGTGGAGTGGGGGGGTGGTACAGAGATCCTCCATGTACCGAGATAAAACTTTATTTTCCCCACTGCATAACTTTCTGGCCGGGCCAACGGCGTTTCTGCAGTTTTCCTCCAAGCCTATGGCAGCTGAGGTGGGCGGAGGAAGCTGCAGAAGACAGCAGAAGGGAAAACAGTCGAACTGAATGTCATTGAGGGGGTGCGCTGCCGGCAGTACAAGGGATGGGACACTACCACCGCGGCGATCGCTCGCTTCTGTTTTCTCTTCTCCTGCTTGGTCGCTCTGTAGCTGCAGTGGTCGAGGAGGAGAAGAGAGAACTGAAGCAAGCAATTGCCGTGGCAGTAGTGTCCCATCCCTGGTCCTGCCAGCGGTGCATCCACTCGATGACATTCCACTCGCCCCCACGCAATTTTCACTCGCCAATTGCGAGGGGGCGAGACGAAATTTTGAGGCCTGCTGTATAGGACAGTAGCAAGAGAGCATGTAAAATGCTTGATTAGGCTACAATGCGAGAGACACAGATGAGGCAGTTATTACCATGAGAGAAAAATGTGTGTGTTATTTCAGAAACAACAGCCAGAAATATTGTACAGAATAAAGAGGGAGAGATGAGGCAAGTCTTATCATGAAATACAATTGTGTATTTTATTAAATAGAACGTATTATTTCTAAGGCAAAACCCAGAAATATTTTACAAACTCCATGCACAACATGTCAGTAATGTTACTAGGCCACTAATACAGAGGGAAAAACCAGGAAAGTTTTACCATGACATAAAAACTAGAGTGCAATATTTCAGAGACAATGACTAGAAATATTGTACAGATGCCATAGTCAGCATTGATATGGTGTAGGCCATATTTTGAAAACAACACACAGCATGCAGCTTTTCAGCCCAGAAACCTACATTTAAGTGTATATACCGTATGTTGCATAATGCTGTATGTTCCAGCACAAGAAACAGGGCCCCAACGTCCTCCAGTCCCCAATCATCACTCTTGACTTAATACTATTCTGGAAGCTGTAACAAGGAATCAAGGCTGCCAACCATACAGATGAGTGGCTTTGACAGTCTACGAACCATTCCAAGCACTAGACATGTGATTTGGTTTCATTCTGAATTAACATTCACACACATTTCTGGATATGCATCCGAATTTCCGAATGACAGAAATAATAAATCCGAACAAATTTGAATGTTTGATAACGAAATTCAGATGCATCCAAAATGTTTCCTGACTGCCTTTCAGAACAGAACAAAGGAGCAGGAGAGCTGTGTGTCATTCTGTGACAGCTCTCTCTGCCTTTTTATTGGCATTCAGGACTTGCATCCCAAATGTCAAAAAAGAAACGGACAGCTGTCACAGAATGCATACGTTTTGAACTTTTAAAAGTCCACTGAAACAAACCAAAAAAACAGCGTGGGTCTTCCCTGCCCCTAATTCATACCAGACCCTTTAGGTCTAGTAGGAACTTTAGAGGGGACCCCAACACCTAAAATTCCTTACCAGACCCTTGATCTGAGCAGCAGCCTGGTGGGGTTGGAAAAGGGGAGGCAAGCAAGCGCCGTCCCTCCTGCAGCATACCAGGCCACATGCCCTTGACATGGGGAGGGTGCTTTGCCAGGGAGGACCCCCTGGAAAAGCATCTTGTCCCTGTGTCAATGAGGACAAGGGTCTCTTCAACACAACCCTGGCCCAGTGGTTGTGGGGGTCTATGGGCAGGGGGGCTTATAGGAATCTGGGTTCCGCCTTACATAAATGAGTAAGGGGTCATTGTACCCCTACTCATTCACTAAGTAAACATATAGTATCTACATAGTTACATATAGTTACATAGTATTTGAGGTTGAATAAAGACATTAGTCCATCAAGTCCAACCTATTAGGATCTCATTCTACTAAATAGCCCACTATTATGAGCCCACTATTATGAACATGTGCCAACGGATTTCCTATATTGACTGGAGCCCACTATCTAAACACACAAAACATGTTTGACAATTCCTTTATTAAAATCAAAAACAAAAAAAGTCCTGCAACCCTGGCCCAGTGGTTGTGGGGGTCTGCAGGCAATGAGCAGAAATAAACAAAGCCTTCCTTTGGTTATTTCAAATTGAAATAGTCAATAGCAGGCTGGCTATTGCTCCGCCCCACTGCCTGATGTCAATCAACAGAGGAGCGGACCTGAGATAGAACTTTCTCTCTCAGGTCTGCTCCTCTGCTGATTGACATCAAGCAGTGGGTGGAGCAATAGCCAGCCTGCTATTGGCTATTGCAATTTAAAATAGCCAATAGCAGTATGGCTATTGCTCCTGCAGAGGAGCAGACCAGAGAGATACATTTCTCTCTCAGGTCAGCTCCTCTGCTGATTGATCACCAGGCAGTGGGTGGAGCAATTGCCAGCCTGCTATCGGTTATTTCAATTTGAAATAGCCGATAGCAGACTTTGTTTATTACTGACCAATGCAATCATTCCGTCATAGATGAGCTGCAGGATTTTTTTTATGTCGGTTGTAGGTAAGGGTTGTTGTACCCCTACTAATTCACTAAGTAAACAATAATAAATATAACTTTTTCTCTCAAGTCCACTCCTCTGTGGGAGCAATAGCCAATAGCACGATGGCTATTGTTTTGCCCACTGCCTGATGCCATTCACAGAGGAGCGGACCTGAGAGAGAACTATCTCCCTCATCTGCTCCTCTGCTGATTGACATCAGGCAGAGGGCGAAGCAATAGCTAGCCTGCTATTGGTTATTGCAATTTAAAATAGCCAATAGCAGGATGACTATTGCTCCTGCAAAGGAGCTGACCTGAGAGAAAAAAAAATTTCTGTTGGTTGTTTTTTTTTTTCCGTCAGGTTGACAGGCATCGGGATTTCAGGATTGGGACAATTTACATCACTAGACGATGTGATCAACACTGGATTGACATTGGGCTTTTTTTTTTTTTTTTTTTTTT
>NW_017306993.1:18604-32732 GCF_000935625.1 Nanorana parkeri
GGATTGTCAAAACGTGTTGTGGGTTTATGTTCTATTTATGTTTACTTAGTGAATGAGTAGGGGTACAACTGCCCCTTTCTCATTCACATGGGAGGCAGCAACTGGGTGCCCCCTTTATGAAAGCCTGCAGACCCCCACAAGCCCCGGGCCATGGGTTGTGGGGAAGAGGACATTGTCCTCATTGACATGGGTACAAAGTGCTTTTCCAAGGGGTCCCCCCTGGCAAAGCACCCTCCCCATGTCGGGGCATGTGGCCTGGTATGATGCAGGAGGGGCGGCGCTTGCTTGCCCCCCCTTTCCTGCTCTGCTAGACTGCTGGCAAAATGGGCTCTTAAAGAAGTCCCTGCCCAGTTTAAGATTTAAATGAAGAAAAGGATATTATTGTTAAATAAAACATCTAAAATAAAACGTTATATAATAAAATCCTATATAGTTGATTAAAAAGTTACAGCAGATACTTTTATTGCAATTTTAAGCTACAATATCAAACTCAAGATATACTTCTATTAAAATGTAAACTACAATAAAACATGTCATCATTTAACTTCCCTCTGGCTCTTATAAATAAATGATCAAAACCCCTGCCTGCCTAAGACTAACTACCAGCGTGTAGATCAAGGAATCCCGCTGTTTGCACTGTATTCTAACAGCGGCCGCTGACCACTGTCAGAATATCCGAACAGAGCCAATGGCTCATTGGCTGCTGGCTCTGATCGTATGAAGATTTTCCAGCCAGCTCCTTTGATCAGCTGATCGAGGGATGCCGATCGAAAGGGTGCCAACAGAGGCAAACACTGTATGAATTTCAGCCAGTTTCTCAAAAACCGTCCGAAATTTGCACTGTGTATAGGAACCCCAACAGCTGCAAGGAAGATATCCTATTACCTCTAAACAATGATCCCTGATACCAGTAGGGGAGCTGAAGCAAAAAATGGTGCAGATAAATGCAGATTTCATCTAAATACGTCTGAGATGTGTTTGCGGCTGTTATTCATAAACAGTGACAATTCACTGCTTCCCAACTTTTTAGTATATTACAGATAACTAGAATACTGTCATCAAGAAATATCCTTTGCACTTCTTTGAGTTTAATGCCTGATGACTGTACCCATAAAGGACAGGATTAGGGATGTTCAGATACCAGTGTCGATATTTGGCATTTTAATGAGAACTACCAGGGTTGCACCGGTTGCTGCTTGTACCTTGCTCTGGTGTTCCACCACTGTTATGAAATCATTACATAGTTACATAGTTAGATAGTATTTGGGGTTGAATAAAGACATACGTCCATCAAGTCCAACCCATATAGGTCCACGCATCATCTCATTCTTAGGAATACTTATATCCCTGAATATTACGGTCCCTCAAGAAATCGTCCAAAAGTTTCTTGAACAATTCTATACTCTTAGCTGAAATCACTGCCGGTGGCAGTGAGTTCCAGACCCTAACTGCTCTTACTGTGAAGAACCCCCTTCGCCCCTTGTGCTGGAATTTTTTCTCCACCAACTTTAGGTGGTGGCCTCTAGTCTTTGTAATGGAGTTAATCTTAAAGAGTTTGTTGCCAATGTTGCTGTCACCATTGAACATCTTGTACATGAAAATCATATCCCCCCTTAATCTCCTTACTTCCAGCGTGAACATGTTTAAGTTCAGTAGCCTTGTCTCATAGCACTGGTCCTCCATTCCCCTAATTAGTTTGGTTGCCCTCCGCTGGACTCTCTCCAGTTCAAGGACATCCCTTCTCAGTACCGGCAACCAAAACTGGACCGCGTACTCCAGGTGTGGCCGAACCAACGATCTATATAGTGGCCCAATTACCGACTTGTCTCTGCAATACATCCCCTTCTTAATACAGGACAAGACCCTGCTAACTTTGTTTACCGCAGCCTGGCACTGCAAGCTACCATTCAGTTTGTGGTCTACATTGACCCCCAAATCTTTTTCTATTTCTGGCTTCCCTAGCGGCATACCCATGATGGTATAGCCCATTTGTTTATTTTTATTTCCAAAGTGCATTACTTTGCATTTATCGACATTAAACCTCATCTGCCATATTATTGCCCACTCCCCTATTTTATCCAGGTCCTCCTGTAATGTTATATTGTCACGTTCTGTTTCTAATACCCTCCCTATTTTTGTATCGTCTGCAAACACAGAAACATGGCTATTTACTCCCTCCCCGGTATCATTAATGAATAGGTTAAACAGTATGGGACCCAGCACCGATCCTTGAGGCACACCGCTCATGACACTAGCCCAGTCTGAAAAGGTGCCATTTACAGATGCTCTCTGGACACGTTCCCGTAGCCAGTTCTGTATCCATGTACACACCACCTCATCTATGCCCATAGCCCTCAGCTTGTGAAGTAATCATTAGTCTGTATTGTTTTAGAAAAACTGTCACATGACAATAAACAAAAATTTATCAGTACTTGTATCTGTGAGTACTTGGACAAGTATCAGTACTTGTAAAAATGGTATCGGTGCATCCCTTATAAATATTTATAAAACAAATCATAAAGTAAAACAAATCATAAATCCCAGGAGATATTATTGCTCCTTAAAAATGACAGCTGCCTCCTAACTTTTGAATTTTTCTCTAGTCTAGTCTTGGAACTGGAAAAGTATCTGTACATGTAGTTGTACTTGTACCGAGTACAGTACTTGGTATCTGAACATACCTAGACAGGATATGTTGCTAATGACACATGTGGATATGTCCTATCTATCAGTAGCATACTAGATGGCTTGCACCCTTTTTAACTAGACTCCCTGCTCTCTACAGCCTAGTCAAACACTGTATTTTGGGTCTACACTCTAAAAAGTACCTCAATTCCCCCCATTTGACCTTCTTCTGAAAATGCTTGCTGATGAACTCTTACCCCCTGGTTTCAATACTTTAAGTAACTAGCCTGGAACATGCATGCAGACCAGGAAAGTCAGATAGAAGACAGAAATCTTGTGCCTTACCCACCATATATCCTGTCATCCCAATCCCTGCTGTAACAACCAAGAACATGTTGGTCCTTCTGGAAATTAAGCCTATGTGCCCTCCCACAATGGAGTGTTTTATGTCTTAGTAGTATTTGCCATGACTGAGGACTGTCACATAGGAAACGAGAGGCATGCAAGCAGGTGCTGAACATTGAGTATGATGAATATTTGCATGTAGTCTTTGGGGGGAGTGGGAATCAGGAAGATCAATAGCAGCAGCATATGTAGTATTCAGTGATGTGACGTGCCTTCTGTGCTGGGTGAGGCATCCCCCAACCCACCGAAGCTCTGGCCCGTCACACCACAGCCCTGCCCCAGCTCTGTAACCAAGCTGTGTGGGGAGGAGGCAGGGAGGAGACAAGGAGGAGCCTCTCTGTCCCTCACTTGCTCGTCACTGGTGAGTCACTGCGGAGGCATCAAAATCGATGGCCTCTGGGGTTTTTTCTATGTTTTTTTTGATTGGACAGCTTGGACCAATGGCGCTTTGCCAAGCCATCCATAGAGCTCACGCCTCCAACACAGAGTAGAGGCTGTGACAGCTCTTGCCTCACCAAGTTAGGTTACACAAGCAGTGGGGAAGCCCGCTGCTGTGTAACCTAACTACCTGTCAAAAGCCGGATACAACGCTGCCTGTAATTAACAGGCAGCGCTCCGTCCATGATAGGTTACACAGTGGGGAGGCTTTCCCTGCTGTGTAATCTGTAACAAGCCGCTCTGAATGGAGAAAAAGCTGTCAGCTTCAGCTTCATTCCTCTATAATAGTAGTTGAGGCTCTGCCTCACCTGCCTCCCCTGGCCGCACATCCCTGGTAGTATTGCATGAGTGACAGATTTGCATAATATTTGAGCAGGTTCCTTCCGAGTACCAATACATACATTTCCTACATATAAAGTAACATAGCCTATTTTTCTCCCTGCATTGTTCACAGATTTCAAGACATTTTTGGAAATTCAAGAGATTTCCAGAAAGCTTTGAAAATATTTAAGCCATAAGCAGCTCAACTGTCAAAAATTAGACAGAAAAAAGTGTGAGATACTCATAGCTCATTTAAAGTATTGTTGTGCCAGCAGGAACTGACCACATGTATCTTTGACTGTAGCTCAGTAAATGTGAACATGTATAGCAAAGCAGAGCTACAATTTTCTAGTGCATTTTGGTACCTAACTGTCAAGGTCTAACCTTGTCCTCATGATGGCAGCCATTTTGGCCATGTGCAGACTGCAGTCTCTTATAATCTCTGATTGCATCATCGCTTGCCTGCTGCCTTGTTGTCGCACAGTGATGATGGCACACCTGACTATATCAGTCTGCTCAGGCTTCAGGTTCATTGCCCTTGCATTTGTGCTCCAAGGTGCATCTCTGGCAGTCTGAGTTCCTTTGTGGCTTTCTGTGTATGATCCGGCCTGGCTGACGTTTCCTCTGGCTCTCGACCCCGCATCGGCAGACGTAGCCGCATTGGACTTGATTCCGGATTGGACGACTACCCGTTTTGGACGTGATTCCGGTTCGGCAGATGTACCCGCATTGGACTTGACCGGCTTGTTCCTGACCTCGATGCCACTGTTCCCTGATGAATGTTTATGTTCCTTTAAATAAACGACTTTATTTTACCTGCATTTCCGTGTGGTCTGGTTTCCTGGCTCCCGTAACAGATACTCAGAGAGGTCTTTGCTCAGCCGACTCCCAAGTGCCCTTGAGTGGTTGAAAATAGCTTTACAAGCCATGATCTCAGGGGATGTCTCCAGCAGCACCAGCAGAGCATCTTAACCAGGGGTAGGCAAATCCCATCATGCCTCTGCTTCTTGAAGTCATGCATGGGTCTGTCAGTCTTGCAATGTGGGACATGAAGTTCTGGAGTGGCAAAGCTGCCTACCCCTGGTCTAAACACTCCTACTCAAAAAGACCTACAACAGTTTCCAGGGGCTTTAGAAAGCTGTTGCACAGGAATGAAGTATGAGATCTTGTAGAAACACAGCGGCTCCCGTGTACAATGACACCTGTAGATGGCCTGCAAGTGTCATTGAGTAAATACAATGAATGAATGTATTGTACAATTGTATTTACTACTACTAGAAAACACAGAAAACACAAACATTTACTATGTCATTGTGATGGAGATGTGACCTTTGATCTGCTTGGGACGTCACTTGCAGGCTTTCTATCAAATGTATTCAATTTCCCAAGAAAAAAAATAAGCTTTTTGTTCAGGACTATTTGGAAAATTCTGATTGCAATGTTGCTTGAATCTTGCTGTCTCCTGAAGGCTGCTTGGAACTTAAAGTAGCATTAAAGGAGAACTATGGGGTTAAGTCTTTTCCCCATAGTTCTCCTTAGGGTAACGGGAGGACACAAACTAGCGTCCTCCAGTCACCATAGGCTCAGTATAGCGCGAGCTGTGGCTAGGCTTTCCCTGCTGTGTAATCTGTAACAAGCCGCTCTGAATGGAGAAAAAGCTGTCAGCTTCAGCTTCATTCCTCTATAATAGTAGTTGAGGCTCTGCCTCACCTGCCTCCCCTGGCCGCACATCCCTGGTAGTATTGCATGAGTGACAGATTTGCATAATATTTGAGCAGGTTCCTTCCGAGTACCAATACATACATTTCCTACATATAAAGTAACATAGCCTATTTTTCTCCCTGCATTGTTCACAGATTTCAAGACATTTTTGGAAATTCAAGAGATTTCCAGAAAGCTTTGAAAATATTTAAGCCATAAGCAGCTCAACTGTCAAAAATTAGACAGAAAAAAGTGTGAGATACTCATAGCTCATTTAAAGTATTGTTGTGCCAGCAGGAACTGACCACATGTATCTTTGACTGTAGCTCAGTAAATGTGAACATGTATAGCAAAGCAGAGCTACAATTTTCTAGTGCATTTTGGTACCTAACTGTCAAGGTCTAACCTTGTCCTCATGATGGCAGCCATTTTGGCCATGTGCAGACTGCAGTCTCTTATAATCTCTGAGTTGATTCCGGCTTGGATGACTACCCACATTGGACTTGACCGGCTTGTTCCTGACCTCGCTGCTGCTGTTCCCTGATTAATGTTTATTTATGTTCCTTTAAATAAACGACTTTATTTTACCTGCATTTCTGTGTGGTCTGGTTTCCTGGCTCCCGTGACACTAACTTACTGATATGAGTAGATCTAGTAGTAAAAGAGATCTGCCAATTTTTTATACATGTTTTCCCCAAATCATTCTAGTCTATATATTGAAATAAAGTATGTGTATACTGAAGTGATATTTCTCTCATGCAGATTATTGCCCCAGGACTATTGCAGGGTGAAGGCATAGGAGGTATTAGGCCTGGGTCAGATATTTCATCAGCTGTAAGTTTGAGACAACTCAGTTACATATAGTCTGTCACACAGAAATCAGTACCACCTTTTCTCTGCTACATAAGGCCATTTGTCTAGAACCTGCTGAAAGATAACTAGAGTAACAGATAACCCTGAGATGCATGACTAGGAGACAGGCTGAGTCCCTTGCACATGAAAGAGACTTATACCACATGTGTCATTAATCAGAAGGCACCACTGCTTTTCGGGCATTAACATCTCTTCAACTGATGAGTCCTAATAACATAGTTCCAAGTTCTAAAACATCTTAAATAAAATATTATGTATCACTGATACCTATGAGTTAAAGAATATGTGCATTTAAATATTACCTAAAACATGCAGCATCCAGACATTTTTATATGCAACAATCCATTTAAAATGAAGCAGATCTTCATTTAACATATGCAAAAAAATGTGTTTCTGTTTATGTAGAATGCAGGTTGTCAGCTGCTCATACATGTGCACCAGAAACAATTCAGATAGTTTCGCTGTTTGCTTCTGGAGACATTATATACAGTTAAGTGGTATTTGGTAACAAATGTACTTATATTCAAGGAATATATCACATTAAGTGAACTACACCAGCCTTTACATATTAACATAGATGCACATTCTTTACTAAAATTAAAAAAACACTGACTTTGAATACAATGTACATAACAGATTCCTAATTTATCATAAAAGTTAAGATCAAAGATCAATGCCTAAATGCTTCAGTGATTCGGTTCTACTGAGAAAAATTTATATATTGAAATAAACTGACATGGTCATGCATATGTGATCAGAAATTAATCACTTAAAACATCTAACTGAGCAGCAGTCATAACATGTGCATGGAATTTCATTTCCCATGTGTTTGCAATAATTTTGTTATTAATAATTCATAATAAATGTGCACATTATTAAAATATTTCAATAAAAACTGAAAAAATGGGGATGTCCTAAAACTTTTGAATGATAGTGTAATATATAAACACTGTGTGTGTGTATGTATGTATGTATATATATGTGTATATATATATATATATATATATATAGTTACAGTATATGTTGCTGCATTAAAAATCACGTATCACAAAAGAGGTATGGACCCATTTTGGGGGTTATTTGCTGAAAAGAAAACAGTTAAATGCAAATGTCTCTGTCATTAACATAAATATATGTTTACTGTAAGGGTAATGTGTACAAGTTTGAAGTTTAACCTCAACACAGAAAGGCCAACGGAATCAGTACATTCTACCAATAGCCTATTAAGTTTCTTCTACAAAAACAGTATATTGCAGTTTATATTATGTGTACTAAAAAATGTTTTCTGTGGTAAAGCTTTTTCATGTACTGGTTTTCATTATTGCATTGCGCTGCTGCATTTGTGTGTTTGGTTCCAGCCAGAATCACCAGCATCAATTGTATATTTAGAAATACAATATGTAGACTACAAGTGTCTATATCATGTAGACTATTTTGTCCTTTTTGTGTTCATACAAATGTCAACTTCATTTTATTCACTTCCAACTCAAAAATAAATTCCAATTATAGGGGCCAAGATAATGAGGTATGTACAAACATATCACATTTCTTAAGCTCAACTGACATGAGACACCTTCCAATGTTATTTTAGAGAGGTTAAGTAACACAACAGAGCTTTATTCATTAAGATAAATAAAACACAGGAAGGTGTCTCATTTCCAGAATAATTTAAGATGCATGGGTTAATTTGAGACTTTATTAAACGTTCAGAAAAATTAAAACCCTCCGGTCTTCCACAGGGTAATTTTGCCAAAGGGTGTTATGTTAGGTTATGTAATGGTTAGGACTGTAAGCTCTCACGGTCAGGGCCTCCTAACCATCTTGTTTTGAATTGTACTATAACTGTAATGTTTTACATTATAAGCACTGTGTAAATCGTTGGCGCTATATAAATCGTGTATAAAAATAATAATATTGGAGGGTATAGGACACACATGTACAAACGCACAGCTAGAGAAAACCATCAACCTCAGAATAACACAATGACCAGTTAGCAGAAAGGTTTTATCACAAAAGCACTAGATGCCATTAGACAATACAATTCCAGACAAGATGGTAAAGCGGGCCCTGCCCGTGAGGGCTTACAATCTAAAAGAATACATGCTATATTCTATACAGAGGTAATTCTTGCTCAGTGCAGACAGAATAGTCAGTAAGTTCTTCCCACTGATACTGGAGGTAGCCAGTCCTTTGCAATCAGGGAGCTGAACTCTGGGTCACTGATCTCTATGACACTCTATGCTTCTTTTTCAGATAATGCAAGAGGCTCTGACAGCTCTCCTGATGCTATTTGGAAGTTATCCAATTATTAGAACTTTCCGCAGGATAACACCCATTTGGCCGTCTTTAATATTAAGTGGGAGCCGGGCACGCAGGGGGGAGTTTACTATGCCATACAGTGCATTCCAGCAGCTAACCATGCTGGAACACACTCTATATGGTGTGAACAAACCATTAGTGCTGCCCAGGGGAAGAGAGGTAAGATGCTGTGCATCCACACTGCCCACTCACTCTGTGTGCCCACCCACACCCCCCACTTGCTCTGTGCGCCTACCCACACCACCCACCTGCTCTGTGTGCCCACCTGCCCGCTCTGTGCGCCCAGTCATACCACCTACCCACTCTGTGTGCCCACCTTGCACTGTGAGCCCACCCGCTCTGTGCATCCACCCAGACCGCCCACCCTGTGCACTTACCCAGACCGCCCACCCTGTGCACTTGCCCACACCCTCCACCCGCTCTGTGTGCCCACTCACACCCCCCACCTGCTCTGTGCACCTACCCACTCTATGCAACCCACTCTCACCACCCACCTGCTCTGTGTGCCTACCCACACCACCCACCCATTCTGTGCACCCACACTGCTCATCCACTCTGTGCAGCCACCCACACTGCACACACTTTTTAACCCCACCTTTCCCAGCTTCACTGGTGTAACTGTTATTTTAAGTTATATTTATACTGCCACACCAAAGAACTTAGGGAAAGTGGGTTCTATTGCACTGTGCAATCTTTCTTTGGTGTGGCAGTGTAATTATAACTTAAAATAACACTGCCACACCAGTGAAGCTGGGGAAAGTGGGGTTACACATTATAAACCCCAGTGTTATTTTAAGTTATACCGTATATACTCGAGTATAAGCCGTCCCGAATATAAGCCGAGGTACCTAATTTTACCAAAAAAAACTGGGAAAAAGTATTGACCCGAATATAAGCCGAGGGTGGGACCCCCCTTCTGTAACTGCAAATCCCACTTTCCCAGCTTTATTGGTGGCATTGTTAAAAAATGAGACCTCGTTCACATGGGGCGTTCTGGCATTCCTGCAGCAGAAACATATGGATTCTTGTGACAGGAATGTCAGGTGTGCCACTTAGATGTGGCCTCTGTACCCTCTGAAGTTAATGACTGGTTGACAGCAGCCATATCTGTAAGCATCAGTCCACATGTAATGTACATGATATGTTTAAATACAATTTTGAATAGATCACTTTCTCTGGAGGCATGTATCCTGCGTTCAGGGACAGTGATTTATTGCAAACTGCATTTAATCGTATTACATCATAATAAAAATATTCATAATATATGCTGTAGTTAACTACCTTCCGTCCATGGCCGTTTTTGAACAGCCGGACGGACGTCTGCTATGAGCGGGAGGGCGTCTTGAGACGTCCTGCCCCTCCCCCTTCTCGTGTGCGGCACTCAGCGCGCACACGAGAGGGAAAACTGTGAGCATGTAAACAGCCAGCGATGGCTGTTTACATACAAGCGGTCAGGCGTCTCTAGAGACGCCCGATCGCTTGCAGGAGCTGTGGGTGTGCGCCGCCCCCCCGTACCTTTGTCTCCTCGTCGCCGCTGCCGGTCCGTGATCCGATGTGGCCGGTGCGGCTGGGACCGGCACGGCGACGCTCTAACAGCAGATCAAAGGGAGATCATTACTTGATCATCCCTTTGATCTCTCTTCCTGTCCCCGAATGCAGGAAGTGATGTATATTACATCACTTCCTGCATTCAGTGTCACTCTCCGGTGCAGAACACCGGAGAGAAGCTGATGAAGCAGATCTCTGCTTCATCAGCTTCTGTGGGGGTCCCTAGGTGACATCAGAGGTCTTGGAGACCCCTGATGTCTCCATAAAGAGGACCTGTTTGGTGAATTGGCTATTACATAGGGGATTCCTTAGTCCCCTATGTTATAGCAATAAAGTTAAGTCTAAAGAAAAAATAATTTTTTACAGCATTAAAAAAAATAAAGAAGCTAAAAAAATATTCACAAATAATAATTAAACAAAATAACACAAAAAATGTTTTAAAGTCCCCCGCCTCCCACCCCACATACACACGCAAACATGCGTTAGGTGCGTCTATGTACAAAAACGATGATTGCGCCCAATACGCCGCACATGTTACATATCGCCGCGAACGTCGCAGTGAGAACAATAAGTCTAGGGCCATCAATCACTGATGACACTAAACTGATGAGCGGTAAATACGTTTAAAGCGTCGCCTATGGCCAATTTTGGTTGCGTGAAGTTTTCTGCGATTTCGCGGGCGCGCGCAATTTTAAAGGTTGACATGTTTAGTGTCTATTTACCCGACGTGACCCCGTCTTTTATATTATACCAAAAAATTTGGGGTGAAAATAAATGTTTCATAACATTTTATAGGGAAACATGTTTTTTTTCAAAATTTAGGGTACTTTTTTTGTTATATAGTAAAAAATAAAAACCCCAGTGGTGATTAAATACCACTAAAAGAAAGCTATATCTGTCCCCAAAAAATGGTATGAAATTCATTTCAGTACAGCGTTGCATGACGGAATAAACATCAGTCAAAGTACCGCAGCGCTGAATACTGAAAAATGGCCTTGCCAGGAAGGGGGTGAAACACCATGGCCTTTAAGTGGTTAAAGCACCAGAGGGGGTGTGGGTTGGAAGGCCCTATACAAAATGTTGCTATGGGGCCCTGTGATTTCTAGTTATGCCCCTGGTACCTAGTCAATTGGAATCAATGATAACTGATAATATTGCAGCACATAAAGGGAGATAGTATTTTTTGCTATCAAACAATACAATTTCAATGGTATATTTAACAGACCAAAAAAGGAAAGTTCATTGTCAGGGTTTACTTACTAATAAAACATGAGACTGTAAGTAGTGGATATGTGCCTGGTGGACCGTTAAGGGGTTGTTCGCTTTCATAAGGACTCAAGAAACCTTTTTAATACTTGCCTATTGCAAAGTCTTTAGGCTAGGAACATGAGCTAGGTGGTCCACACGTATGCAGAGTTTCACTGGCATTATAATGTCAACATCACTCTCTGCGACAGTACTCTGTGAATACTTGTTAATGAATGTTAAAACATTCGGCACTCACAGTCTTTGCGCAGTCTTCTGGGTTGAATGACACTGCGCATCTTTAGGACTTCTTGTAGAGAAGAAGAGGTACTACGGGGTACAATGCTGGATTAATAGCCCCCCATCACCCCGTCGCCCTGCATACACACATGAGAAATGTGCATGAATGGTGTGAGCAACAATTATGCAACAAATGATGGGTATCGATGCACTTGCTAAAGTAAATTAAATAATTCTAGTTCCCTCACTTACAATTAAGGGTAAACTGATGCCCTTTAAAGTCATTTAAAGCATTCTGTATTGGTCATTTTGGGTACTGTAATCAGGGCCGGATTCCCGATAAGGCCACCAAGGCCCGGTCTCGGGTGTGACGGCAGGGAGCAGAGGGGCGGCACAGGTTTGAAGTCTCCCGATGCTCAGTACATGGAGTTCTGGGCGCCAAATGCTATCACACAGGGGCTTGTTAGCTCCTATGTGATAGCAATAAAGTTAAGTGAAAAAAATGTTATAAAAAAATCATTACATAAATAAAAATAAGTAAAAAATAATAAGTAATAACAATTAAATAAAAAAATTAAGTAAAAAATAAATAAAAAGTAAAACAATAATACGAATGTAGTTTTTTTTAAAAATTAAACAAATAAATAAAAAAGTGATAAAAAAAAAGAAAGAAACAATAAAAAATCTCAAACCAACCCTGCAACCACCGCTATCTGGTTGGCATTCTCCATGGGTGGTGGACGGGCAGAGGGGTGCATTGCAGAACCTGGCCTTGGGGCAGCAGGGAGAGTACATACGGTCCTGACTGTAATATTTTGCTGTAACCCAGGCGCACACTGTTTTGTGCCTGGACATATTTGACATCTATTACTATGCATAACCTTATCTTTTATTTTGTACAAAAAAATGAGCTAAGAGAGAGCGAAAGCATGGGGAGCCAGTCAGGTTTGCTGCAATACAAAGAGCATTCTGATAGGAGGAGAAAGCAGAGTGACAATGAAATGAACTCGTCAGTTTCCTGCTTCTCTTTGCACTGCCCAGGTAAAGGTGTGTGGTGGGACAAGATCTGCAATTGTTATTATATAGCAGCAGAGAAAAATCAGGTCTCCTACCCTGCTAGACAGGACTGTGGTGTGTGGCATAGCTGTGTAAATCTCAGGACTGGATGGATCAAAAAAAGAATATTTATTGTGTGGGTAACTCAGTTCCCATATATGTATTCCATCTGTGTATTTAGCTGTTTGACTGGTGTTCAGCTTTAGTCCTCCCATTTTCAATACCTTTTTAGAGTCATCGATCATGCGTTTACTGTGTAATGAACAGAATCAGCCCTTGCTGTTGTTGGCAATTACTATCCTGCTGCAGGCCAATGCAGCCAAAAGGGCCAAATTCAAAGAAAAAGTATTCAAATTCAAAAGTTTTCAACCAGCCTGAAGCATGAGAGATAGACATGTATTTCTGATTTAATTTTAATATGTTATTTTTCTTACAGTCCATCTACTTGAAGGGAGAATTGCAAGCAAGACACACAATTCAGCAATATATAACTCAGATTTACATATGTCTGTGTTTTTTTAAATGTACTGCTTGGCAGAAAATCAATGATCCACATCAGACCTTGGCTTACTGTAACTCCAAAGACTGCTGGCAACACAGGGATATGTGTGTAGATTACTCTATTCCTGTACATACATAGATTGTGTGAGCTGAGCAAATAGTACACCAATCCAAATGCAACAATAGAAACCAGCAAAGCAGCTGGTGACTGGAAGACTTCCAGTTTACTTTTGGATAGAGTGGGAAGCATTAGAACCCCTGTCAGTCTTTTACTGCTATCTGGGGCTCCATTAGATTTTCCCTCAATTACCGACCACATGATGTTTTCAATTGACAGGAAGTGAGGGGAAATATGCAACAGGGACATACTTAGACTCCATAGACTATTTCTATTGAAACTGAATTTGTAACTTAATTAGGATATTCTTTTTGAAATGCAGCCTAGAATGTATTGCTCTTTTCATTAAAGACTAAACACTTTAGATTAAACAAACAAACAATACAGACAACTAACTGGTTGCTGATTATGTTATTTACACGGAAACATGAAGGCCAGATACATTTTATCACAATCTGATGCGTGAGGAGGTTTTTGGAGTCACATTTTTTAAATTTAAAGTGGAATTTCAACAAATCTTATTCTTTTTTGTGTTTTGTTGTTTGGATTTAGTGGAGATGATTTTTATGAACATTTGTAAGGATTTATTGCTGTTTGTTTCCTCATTGTAGAGATATCCTGTGTAATCATGAGGTCAGAAGAGCGAACGTGTCCCCAAAGAGCAGGGAGATCGGCAAGGTATCCGTACACAGACACTGGTGTCCGTTAGTGGTTCTAGCAGGGTCCGCTGCGGCCGTG
>NW_017306993.1:32754-47192 GCF_000935625.1 Nanorana parkeri
CCTCACCTTTCCTGCCCTGCCAGGCCTCTGCTCAAATCAAGGGTCTGGTATGGAATTGTAGGGCGACCCCATGTTTTTTCCCCCCATTTGTGGGGGGGTGTTTCCGCCTCAAAATTCCTACTAGACCTTAAGGCCCCATTCACACCTAGACGTTTTGTAATATGCGCGTCTGTCGCGCGATTCGCGGTAAAAAAGCCGCGCGACCGTCGCGCGATTCCAAAGGCTACTTGGCAGTATCCAAATAGAAAACGCCCTACAAAACAGCCCAAAGTAGTCCCGGGACCTTTTCAGGCGTGGGCCGTTTTGTAGGGCGTTAGGGACGGGCGGAAATACGGCGAGGTGGGAACGAGGGCATTGACTACAATGCAATTTATATTTTTGACCGTTTTGTAGAGCGTTCGTCGAGCGTAGAACGCCCTACAAAACGGTCAGGTGTGAACGCAGCCTAAGGGTCTGGTATTGTTTGGAGGGGAACCGCATGCTTTAAAAAATTTTTCTTTTTTTCTTTACAAATGTCAGTTTTGCTGCAGCAGGTTCTATAAATCATACAGATGCGCCACTTTACTGGCATTCCTCCTGACGCCCTCCGAGCCGGTCCCGGGCCGGAGATGGGGCAGCGGATCCCGGGATTCAAGGTGAGGGGTCAGGGGGGTGTTTGCATTGGTCGGGTCTTTTCCGCTCTGATTCATGTCCCCCAGGGCAGTACCCGAATCCCCATACCCTTTTTATGGCCAATAAATTGCATATAAGGCTTCAAAATGGGGACATTTGATTTTCAAAGTTCTAGCCCCATAGACTTGCATTGAGTTCAAATTCAAACTTGTCCCATGTTCGAAAGTTTGAATTAGAACCGAGCACCGGGCTGTTCGGCTTATCACTAGTATCCAGCACATCCAACCCCTTTCACAGGTCTCCATTATGTCTCCCTCTTGAGAGACACTGAGACACAGAGCTAATATCAAGCACATGTCCCCTAATCTCACTTACAGCAGTTATCCATCATATCCCCCCCCACACACACAAAAAAAAACATCAGTCAGGTAAGCAGCACATTTTCTCACAAACATCACCCCCTTTTCACACCATGCAGCCATCCCTGCATACCGCTTGGTTTTTTTTACTAGTTAATGGAGTCAAATCAACAATAATTTGTGACCATAATGATCAAAACAATCGAATGAAAAAAAAATTCTTATACAAACTAAATTGAAATTCTGAGAGTATATGTAATTTTTGTTCAAGAAACTCCATACATTTCAAAACTGAATGTTAAAAACAAATAAAATTTCAAGCGACATTTGTCAAGTCTCTGATGTCATTATCAAATGTTCTGATTAGATTTTTTTAGGGCACACTGCCCGTTCTGCATTGCCGTCATCGGAAGCCCGCCCCTCAGCGGGGCGGGCTTTCGATGATCGCAAGTACGATCTGCCCGTCCAAGGTGGGCAGATCGTACGGGCTTTCAGGAAGCATACGACCATCGCAAGACAAAAGTCTTGCGATGGTCGTAAGGTGTATGGGCACCTTTACTCATTCTGACAAAGCAGCAATTGGCATAGGAATTCAACTATGATAATCATCTGTTGTTCTGAAACAGCTGAGTTTTGACTTAAGCAATTGTCTAATTCAGCCCCTTTTTGTTTGCCTTGGACAATAATCATCTTATTTTTTTAGATACTGTAAAATGAGGATTGATTTTCTCTGGGAAAATAGTCTGCCCATGTTAATGGAGTATTGCCCACATCTATTGACTTTAATGAGTTTGCTCCATATAAAATTCCATTCAATAGTTCTTTTTATCAGCTCTAAAAACATTTTCAATCAGAAGAGGGCTCCCTCAGGATACTACTTTAGTATTGCTGTTTTAAATCTAGCTATTCCTAACGTTGTTTTTAGGCAGGTATATATCTCAGTATGTGTAGATAGAGGGGAAAACTACAATACTTGGAGTAAATACATAAAAAAAGTACTTTCAAGGGGAAAGGGGGGAACTAAGAGTTCCCCAGGGAAGTACCTGAGGGGTTTGTGTTGAGGCCAAATGCTTGACATTAAATATTAAATATTCCAGGATAGAAGGTACAGCTTTCTTAGATGGCAAAACGTGCAGAAATAACCCTGTGGGTATGCAAGATGATTAATGAATCCTAAATAATAGGGAGGGGTGTGTTACCTACAATTGAATGGTCTCACCCACACAAGAATACATTTCAAACAGAAAAGGCTACATTAAAATTGTGGTTAAATAGTAGTTTCATTAAAATGGTTGCTATTGGACTATGATATAATATTTTTGTAAATACTTAACGTAGTACTAAAGCCTCATCTTTTTTTTGTTTAACAGTAACACCCCTATTCATTTTAAATCACAGGTAAGTAAACAATTCTTTGGACAAATTTTGGAAACATTTAGGGGTGTATTTGAAAAACAAAATTGCAGGGCCAATTGTCTTGTGAAACTCGATTTACAGATCTCCTGCGTGATTGGAGGCGAAAACAAAAGTTATTAGTATGTTTTCTTTTCAGGTCAAATCTTATATCAGGAAAATACTGCATTATGGCCACTATTTGGAGCTGAAGAGCACAGAACATAAATACTTATTTCCTATGCACCTGAACACCGTCTAGTGACCATAATGTGCTATGAATGTCACAGTGCAGAGAAGCACCGATGTCCCCTAGGGTACTTACTCATATAGGGTGTGGGGCTCTAGGATGGCTGTCTCATAGCAAGAAAACAAGCTTTGCCATTTTCTCTGGGATTAGTACATTCTGCTTAGGGTCCTGGAGTGCGTAGGCCTTGTAGAGTATTGGGTGGAGTTAAGCCTCCATCCCTGGGTCTATGTTTTGGTGGTTGGTAACCAACACCCGCTGATTGTGCAGCTGTGCACATCACTTATGGTATGTATGCTGACTAGTGTTCAGGGCTCCACCTGGGGAACAGAGGAGATCTTTGTCCAGGAGTAATTGTGTGGGCTAGTGCAGCAGGGAGCTGTGAGGTCACTGCAAGTAAAAGCCAGAAGGCTGGTGAAGTATTTTGTTTTGCCTATAGAAGAGAGATTCTGAAAACCCCTAGGAGGGTAACCCATGTGTGTTTTGGAACATTATTTTAATAATAGTGGGCCATCAAAGTCCTAAAGTCCGGTTTATCGGTGTCGAGTACGAGTACCATTTTCTTAATATACCTAATACAGATACCGGAAGTCCCATTAAGGAAGCCAGGTGGCGTGTAATGACTCGGCACCTGGCTTCCTGATTAGCCGGGAAGCCAGGCGGCGTGTAGAGACTCGCCACCCGGCTCCCCGACTAGCAGGGAAGCCGTCTCCATGCTTCTTGTCACTGTGTGACGAGAAAACATGGAGCCGGCTTTCCGGCCAATCACGAAGCCAGACGCCGTGTAATGACTCGCTGCCCGGCTTCCTGATTGGTTGGCAAGCCGGCCACCGATATGGCCACCACTCGTTCAGCACACTGAAAATTCAGAACGAGTGGTGGCCATGTCGGCCGCCAGCGCATTCTGCGATTGCGTGCTGCCTTCTTTGAGTGTATCTTGGTGTACACCAAGATGGCGGTGCCATCTTGGTGTATACTAAGATATAGGGGTATATTCACGAAGCTGCCGAAGGATCTAGCCATAGCTTTGGCCGATCCTTCGGCTAGCGTCGGCCCCAGCAGTATTCCAGCTTAGTAAGTAGAGGGTTATTGATAAGGAGCAATTTCACTACAAGTATCTAGTGCAATATCTTGATTCAGTAGTATTAAAGTCTCGAGTTGAGCCCCGAGAGTCTCCTGCTCCCGGCCAAGGAGAGATACACTGCTGTGTCTTTTTTTTTCTTTATTCTGACACGGAGCGATGAAACAATTTTTCTGTTCTGCTCGGTCCCTCAGAGTGTCTGAGTTGTGGTGGGAGTGACCCAATTAGGTGACCTGCTGACTATATGAAGGGAGACTTCTGTGCACTGTATAATGGTGATGCCGGAGTTAACAATGAGTTTGTAAGTGTGTTGGTTTCTGATTATGAATATGTCAATGTGATGCTTACAGTTGCTGGGAATACACTGTTCTCATGCAAGCAAAAAGCTTTTTTAAATATACAACAGAGGTATCCCTGGAACCCTCCAAGGAGCTTGGGGAACCAGATGTTACCCAGGAAATCTATGGTGCAGCCTTGGCGAGTAAGAGTGTAAATGCAAGGAACAATGGGTCAATGCAGTGATAGACAGTGCACTGACAGTAGCAGTGACAGAAGCCCCCTACAGGTTTAAGAGAGTAGATTAATAGATAATTCCAGCCAACCGGGAAATTACCGGAATGTGGGCGTGTGCCCAGGAAACCTAAGCAAAAAAAAAAAGACCTGGGAATATTTTTTTAGAGTTCAGAACAGAGTAGAAGGGGTAGACAGAGAAAGTACCTTTTTGAAGTATAATGTGGAGTTCTCCCTGTAGTTGTAATGATAAAAGAGATGCAGGGCAGGAGTGCACCCAAGTGGGTGACAGCTGGCACAGAAGTGTTGCCAGGACCCCCATCCCACAATGTAAATAAACATTTGGTGTACACTTTAGCATGCACCAGATGAGAGACTGAATGTTAAGGTTTGGAGAGGCACTGGTCTGGTGTCACCTAGGGCTTTCACTCATACAGGCTGAGGGCCTCCATGATGTTTGATGGTTGTTTCATAGAGAGAAAACCAGCTTTGCGGTTTTTCTGGGATTAGTGAGTCCTGCTCAGAGTCCTGGAGCCTGGATACTTTTTCAATTATACTACTGATAATTTCTCCAAAGCTCTCTTTATACTACTATAGGAAAAAAAACTTAAGTGTATGACCTCATTACTGAACAGCAGCAATCACTTGTTGGGATATATAAACACAGTAATGTATAAACACAATCATGCAGGTTTACAATTTTCCATCTAGTGACACAACACAGGAGAACAATAGTGGTTCATGTTGGAATAATAGTTATGTGTGCACATATGCTACTGTGCTTTATTCCATCTCTCTCCCCCACCTTTGATAAACAGACCCCAGATTTATATGTGGAAATTTTTTTACGTCTTTCAAATTTATAAAGACAAGGTTTCATGACAAGAGTCAAGGCCAGGTTATGTCTAGTCTAAAATGTTCTATAAATTACATGTTAAACAACATAAAGGGCTTTAAACAAAAGGCAGTCTGATTCCTTTGGTCAAATAATCCATCAAAACTTCACTTTTCCTGGGGCCGCACACTCCCCCGTGGAAACAGATATTCCGATACAGTCCAGCTCCCCTCTGTTTGTGCGAGCAGGGTGAAAGTTGGAATAGCTTGAAAGTTGGATACGAGTTGAAAGGGGATGAAAGATTATGAAAACTGGAACATCTCTGTGGCAAATGTAGTTATCATTTTTTTATTCTTTATTTAGGTTTTTGCCAATAGAACATATGATAAGACATCATACAATAAAATAAAAGGTGCAGCACCATAAATTTAGTATAAACTAACAGTAGCATAAGTTCAGGCAGAACATGTACCAAACGGTAGCTGTAACATGTAAGGGAAGCTATCTCTTCCACTAACGTAAACACATTTAAAAAATCTTAACTTATAATACGGATACTATACAGGCAACATCGAAGGCTATAGAATAGTCCAGAAAAAGAAGGGTAAAAAGAAGACTGATAAAACAGAGAAGCCAGAGAGGGGGAGAAGTGTAGAAAAGGGAGTTAAAAGAGGAGAGAAGAAAAGAGAGGGAGAGAAAGGAAAAAAAGAGAAAAAGGGGGTGTTGACGGAGGAAGGAGGGGTTCTCTCATCTGTGATAGTTTGGGGAATATAGCCCAATGGTGAGTGCTAAGTGGCCACTCCTGAAGCCAACTTTAACATAAAAAGGACAGTCTTTATTCATTCAAAAGGTCAACAATCCATGAATTTCACAAAATAACTTGCTTTTCTTCAGCATAAATGAAACAGAACAGTTCATTGAACTTTCATCAAAATATCGTGTCACCGACATCTGGCTGTCCCACACACTACCAGTGTGATAGTCCCAGGACTTTACCGTATTTCTTTGTAAATACAATTCTCAGTATTGCTCGGCAGCTTTCCTCAGCTCCAAGCATTTCAGTATTTACCCCGTGTGGGTCACTGTCTCTCTCAGTCTCTCCAATAGGTAACTCAGGGTCACTAAGCCTCTTGACCTCTCCCAGCCTTCCTGGCTGTTAGCCATGTGCTCACATACACAGCAGAGTCTGAATGTGGCAGTGTACCTCCTGCACACCCACAAATCCCCTGTGCTCTGGTCTAGACTCCTAATAAGGCTGTTCTCAACCACCTGATCCTCCTAGACTGAACTTTGGCAACACCTGGCCCCAGGGCTAGAGATTCCATCCCACTATAGTCCAGAAAACCTTGAAGAAACTGATAAGCCAATTTCTTCCCTGTAAAGGTATTCACCTCTTGGAAAATTTCAGCCCCTCTAAGTGAGTGTTCTTGGGGACTGTGTTGCCAAATTACATTGTGGCATTGCCACACCCTTCTACATATCTCCCCCCCCCCCTTGTTTGCATCCGGAGGAGTGGAGACACCAATGAAAACTGACTGACCATCTAACACTTCTCAAAAATGTTTCCCTTTTGTCTCGGGTCTTGTCAAACAGTCCGTCCCCCGTAAAGGGGAATCCCAACCCCACTACGCTATTGGAGGTACTAAATGGACACAGTACGGTCTTTTTACGTGTCCGTTTCCACCCATAACCCTGTAATATCGGGCCCTCATCCTTCCTCTTTTTTACATAGTCTTTAAGAGTCTCTACCCAGACAGTCGAAGTCACCCAGGTACCAGTCTCTCTACTGTCACCACTATGGTGATTGTCATTAGCCACCTCCTGACAGTCTATTGCTACGCTAACCCCGTCAATCATTTAGGGGTTCCTAGCAGTCCATTAATGCATACGGTCAACTCACCCCATTCAAGACAAGTCCTTGTCAGTAGGACATTTTCTGGTCACCACTCCCACATTACTTAACCAATCAGTTTTGGTGTTGTTGCACCCAGCAACCAATCCCAATTGCTTTACAATAGCACCTTTGTTATTGTCAGTTTTTGTATGAACCACATTCATCATTTCCATTATACCAGTGCCTTCTGGGATTTTCCCCATTTTCTTTTTAACCCTCCCTTTGGTTACAGGTGACATTTCCGTTGGCCTTCTTTTCTGCCTCAATCCCATTTTTTCAGGTTGAGCACGTACACTCCTAAGTAAAGGGGGGAAGTTCAACATAAAAGTAGACCCTATATCACGTGGTATCCAGACCCTTAAGTATTTAATTGCACTGGTATTCGTTTTAAAAGGGAAGTTCTCATTGATGCATTTCTACCCCTTGGATGTAAAAGCCACTGGTAGAGCCTCTGACTTTTAGAGATTTATTTTCAGGTTTGAGAGGGCTCCGAAGTCCCGAAGCTCCTTTAGGACCACTGGGAGGGAGACCTCCGGGCAGTGGCGACTCTAGGAACAATATATAGGGGGGGCACATAAGATATCACAGCCAAATCTGGGGGGGCACTAATCATTTTCATTGCATGTCGCAACCGCAGGGCGACGAGAGCTGATTTAACCAGTTGACATCCGCGGTGTTAAACCCCCTTCCCATCCAGGCATGCTGGAAGGAAGACGATCGCAGACGCCACGGAGAGTAGACTGCAGGGGGGGAGGGGGCTCACAGACTGTCGGAGGGTTCTCCTTACAGGCTGTAATCGGCAATCTGTCCCCACTGACACAGATCGTAGGGAGAAACCACTGACAGTCTGTGAGGCTGCAGCGGAGAGAACCCCTGTCCCAGCAGATAACTGTGTGATAACCGTACCGGGCACATTTTTCATGCGGGGACAGGGATTCCATTTCTCTTGCCTTGCGCTAGCGCCGGGACTGCTGCCACCGTTAGCGGGGGGGCACACGGGGGGGGGGGGGCAAGGGATAACCTAGGGGGGGAATTGCCCCCCCTTGCCCCCCTGTAGCGACGCCACTGCCTCCGGGGCTGTAAGTGAAAAGAGCATATCATCCGCATAAGCAAATATCTTGTATTCCTTGTCAGCTATTTGTACAGCAGCTATGTGTATAAGAGTTATACAAACTCTTTATAATAAGACAGTGAGAAACCATCCGGCCAGGTGATTTACCTGTCTTAGCGTCTTTCAGAGCAGTTTTCCATTCTTCAAGTGAAATAGGAACCTCCAGGAGCTCCGAGATCTCGGAGGACAGAGATTAGAAAAATAGGAGAACAAAGCATTTCGCTGGTCGCCCGTTGTCTGTATAGAAGATTGCAAGGGCAGATTATAGAGAGTAGAGTAGAAGGATCGAAAGGCTTCAGCTATATCCATGGGTAAATGTAAATCAGTAGTCTGACTGGTAGAGATACATGGGACGTAAGATTGAGCACATTGTTCTCTAAAGGCATTTGCAAGAAGGCGGCCAGCTGTGAGCTAGAGATGCCCGAGCTTTGAAAGAATAAACGGATTGCATCTTCAATCTAACTATGGTGAGTTATGTCCATATAGACTGGTCTGGGCAAGTCTTGTGTTTATGTTCCAAAGAATGTAGATCCCGTAGGAGATTGGATAACTGAGATTCTCGTGCTTTTTTAAGTCTATATCCCATCTGGATCAACACCCCTCTGATAACTGGCTTATGTGCTTCCCATGTCAACAAGGAATCAGTCTCAGGGATGGAGTTAGTGGCAAAGTCTTCATGACTTTGCCCAATCATGGCTCACCAGTCAGATGCCGTACAACTGTAAACAGTTGAGCGGAGCTAGCTGTCACCGCTAGCTCCGCCCAATTGTTTATATGTTGCCGACATCTGTCAAAATACAATTCTGCGGCGGGAGTTTGTCGCAAACGGACGGGACGGCCGGTGTTGTTTTTAAAAAAAATGATTTCTATTTATTTTGTATTGTTTTATTTTTTATTTCGTCAATTCGTCGTCATCATGGACAGCACTGGACGTCGTGATTGATCCTGGTTTACGTCGGTGGATCCATTTTTTCATTATTATTATTTTTTTTAATAAAGGACTTTTGATTAAAGTTTGGTCTTTTTATTTAACTTTTACCCTTTAGTGAATGGGTAGGGGTACAAGTACCCCTTACTCATTCACAAGGGTGGAGTGCATCTGGGTGCCCCTTTATTACTGCCACTTTACAGGCAGTTTAAGAACCCCCTAGGCATGATATTTAAAGGAATTTTTCATTTTTATTGTTTCGCTTTAAGTGATGTTAAAATTAGGGCTGGGCAAATTAACGATTAATTTCTCAATTAATCGTTAATTTTTTTGATCGATTAAAAGGCCAGCCAAGGCATTGGCCTATACACATACAGCACAGCAATGAAGTCATACAATGAACTAGGATCACAGTAATCAAGCACGTTATTATTCTGAGTTGCCCCACGTGAGATTAATAACGTGCTGGATTAGTGTGATCCTAGTTAATTTTATTACTTCATTGCTGTGCTTTATGTGTATAGGCCAATGTAGTTGGATCTGTATGTGCATTATAATTAATCGAAATTAATCAATGAATCGATTTAAAATAATTTCGATTAATCGAACACAAAAATTTTAATCATTACCAGCACTAGTTAAAATCAGTGCTCCTTTAAAAACTGTATTTTTTTAAAAGATTTTTTTTCATTGATACATGTCCCCCAGGGCAGTACCCAAATCCCCATACACTATTTATGGTCAATAACCTGCATATAACCCTTCAAAATTAGATCAATTGATTTTCAAAGTTCTAGCCCCATAGACTTGCATTGAGTTTGAGTTTGAATTAAAACGTTGAGGCCGTAGTAGGAATGATCTCAAATGCAGTACTAGAAAAGGAATAGAAGAGGAATAGAAGAGATGAACTAAAGGGAACCTTAGGTAGACGCAAAGTGCCCTGTATCACAGGCGAGATTCTTAAGGTTCCATCTTGCCCAATGTGGGTAGCACAGAGCAAAATCCAGCAATATAACAATGCACCATTATAAAAAGTGTATATTTCATCAAGAATGTATCTCGAAGTCTTCCATAACCAGCACCTGAGGCTAGTTTTCATATACTAGTAAAGCCATATAGGCATAGGGAAGAATACAACGGGCATAGGGAAAGACCCTTATCCCAGACCACCCACCTGAACCCAAGAGAATTTACAGTGGTGTAATCGGCCTGGGAGACCACTGTACAACCCCCCAAAAAACAGCATATGACAAGGCAAGGCAGGTTTTGAGCATACATATTAAGCATAAAGCAAAATAAATTACCACCTCACTAATACAGTATATTCAACTGGCAGGAGACGCTGTAAGAGTCACCTGACTGAGAGATAATGGCAAAATTCCAACCAGCTTGTCACCATCCATAGGGGCGCAATTGTGATGGCAATTGTGAGGGCGTTAGGAAGAGAGACTTGTATTCCATAAAGGCTATAAGAATCTGCCTGATATAGGTGGAGAAAAAGACAAATAGGAGGAACTTTGAATTATTCAATGTAGCCTGAAAAAAAAGGAGACGTTAACACAAAGGCATAGCAATAAACACCATAAACACAGGAGGCCCTGTTAGGTGTCCCAGACATCACCCAAAACCCAGATCTATCTCCACTCACAATAGAGGGAATAAAGTGAATCATGAGCATTCAACAAGGTGGAGAGAAAAAAAAAGGTGGGACTGGAAAGGAGGGAAAAAAAACCTGCAACCCCCTAGAAGATCAAATAATCGAATAATCTAATTATGAAAAACTCAATGATCGGTTCAAGGGCAGGATCCAGAACACCCACCAGAGACAGTCAGTTACAAAACATTAAGAGTATGGTTGAGGATCATCCCCATCTACTGATGTGCAATCCCTCTCAGACCAAAAATACAGAATGCAAATACCAGTCAAGAGGGGAGATATTGTAAGGAAGGCATTTGTAGAGCCAGTGTGGAGCAGGGACTATAATAGTCGATATAAAACAACGTATAAGGTGTATCAAACTTATTTCTGAAAAAAGGCAGATAACTGGAACACTAACAAACTTTCAACTTCAGAGAGGAACAGAAAGTAGACAACTGCCGCAGTTAGGAACTTGAAGGTAAGGCATTCACTGTTTATTTTTAGAGGAGTGTAAGGGCGAGGGCCTAACATCCCGGAAATTCTGAAAAAGTCCTTTGAGCACTCGTCTAGACGATCGGGCAGTGGCGGATCCTGATGGTAAGTGTTTTCTTCTCCTAGGTGGATCAGCGGCAAGACCAGGAGTGAAAAGCAAAGGAAGATGCATCCAGTGTGGTACTTCAATAGGTTCAGCATTTAGAAAGATGAACAGATCAGGCAGAGCATCATGAGCTTTCAAGAAAAAAGTTCTGTCTAATTTCTTGATAATCAAGTTTCCAAGAGAGGTCTTAACAAAAGGTGTATTTGGGCCCCGTCAAAATCTATAGTGCCCTTTTGCCACACCTGTTGCATGTTTTCTTCCTTTTGATTATAATGATAAATGCGACAAATGACATCACAAGGCCGATCAGAATCTGACGGTTTTGGGCCCAAGGATCGATGAGCTCTATTTATTTCTATAAAGGCATTAGGAGAACGGTCCAAATAAAGTTTGAATATTCCTGTAACCGTGTCTTTAATATTAGGGGCGGTGGTAGACTCCAAAATTCCTCTAATACGGATGTTATTTCTCCTGTTCCTATTGTCTTGATCATGTAAACGGAGTAACATGGTTGTCATATGTTGTTGTGTCAAGGATTGAGCGTTTTCCAGATGGGTAAGCCTGGTGATTCCACCATCTGGACCCTGGAGGTGACGGCAAAAATCTCCTCTTTGACCTCTGCTAGGTCTTCTTTATAAGTGGATTCTATTCTAAGAGTGAATGCCTCAAAGTTGGCCTTGGTGGGTATAAGCCATGTCCACGTTCGTAGGGGGTGAATGCAAAAAACATTCTGATATCAGGATCTAGGTATTAGAGAGATTAGTGTTCCATGTGGATTCCTTGCTCAGGGAGGGCAGTGGCAGCTCCAAACACCTGGAGCCCATAGAATCATGTTTATCCATTTGAGCAGGAGGGAGAGTCTACTCTGTGTCCCCAGATACTGCATAAGAAGCAGGCAGTTGTGATCGGTCTGATGATCGTGGAGATAGAAGCCTGTCCCCAGTTATCCCCTGCTGTGTCTGGGATGCCGTGATGCTGACTGCCATTGCTGTATGATGTGTAGGTGAAGGGGTGATGGGAGGATCACAGCATGGTGTAGGGGTGCCGGGGCCCAGAGGAGATGGAGGTAAAGCCAAGGTCTCCCTAGGGGGTGATTGCAATTGTGGCCAGGGAGATTTATCTGAGCAGATGGAGGAGATGAGACTGCCATCCCTGAGCTCACCTGTCAGTAGGCGATCGGTCGTTCAGTGTGGAGATGCGCCATTAGTGACTGTAATGTCTGTGAGCGGGAAGGCTGTAGGCGAGTCTAGCTCTGGCAGCTGCCGCTGTGAAGGCCCTTTTCCATAGGCTGACCGGGCGCCTCTAAAAGGCGTTTAAATGTGTTCTTTTTTGGGGGGGGGGGGGAAACTTTAACCCCCGCGATTTCCCCCTCCTAGTCATAGTAGAAGAGGTGTGTCACAACTGGGAAAAAATGGTTATGTAGGCAAAGTCAAGCCCGGAGCTGCAGTATCGCACTCCTCATGCTTGTTTCGCTCAGACACGCCCCCTGTAGTTGTCATTTTATCTTTTTTTTTTCTCATAAGTAAAGTAAAAATGCTCAAAATTAATGATTATCTTGCAGTATTGGTCATATCATTGTTCACTTTTTTCTAAATTAATTTTTTTAATACTGTAAAATAAATCCGTGCACAATTTATTTGAATCGCACAAAGTTTTATTTTCCTGCCATAAATATCATCATAACATTTACTGGATGTAGAAAAAGCTTGGCATACATTTTCACTCATCTCCTGGAAGTTGCGTGTCTGGATTCAGCAGCACTTGAACTTAAGACTTACTGTTCCCAATCTAGTTCCTTAGCTCTTTGACACTTGGATTAATTCCAGCTGATGAAAACAGTTGTAAAAGTCCCGTAAGGAAGTCAACTAAAAATCACATAGCCTTCTGGTGCATTTTGCCAGAAGTAGATTTCCTGTATTTGTGAAATTAAGTTTTATAGATCCAATAATGTTTCACTGTCTTCCATTCAGATGTATCTACACCAGTATGTTCTACTTGTTGATAAACCAAAGATAAGCTAGAGTTTGGAAGAATATACACCAATATATTGTCGGATCAAAAAATGAAGGAGAGGATTTGGTTCTATATATATATATATATCAACAAAACTATATTTGTTCATCTGAAATATGGCGAGCGTTAGGAATCAGTTATTGCAACCAGATCTTATCTTTCAGCTTGGTGGAGAGCACTGATTCACAAATTGTTTAAGCATTCACGGAGGTGGTGTGGATTATAAAAGTTGGAATATATATCTTCACATATTTCAATGAATTTATTGCATTAATAAGGAAAGGATTACACATATGGATATGTAGATTAAGTGGGAGTTGTACATCACTTTCGAGATTTAATACAGGACTTTTTATATGTACACATTCTATGAGATGTACTAGAACAAGTATATATTTTTTTGTTTTTCACATTTTTTTTCAATGTTTACTATGGCTTATAGTGTCTATGCCATTAGACCAAGAGTTGTTTCTAAAAACAACTTGTAAGCTTACAGGGTTGATGCTTTATGGTTTTGGGGACATATCTCTAAGAAAAGGACAGTGTCCTTAACCTCCCTGGCAGTATTCCGGAGTCTGGCTCGGGGTTAACTTTCAGTACCAAGAGCGGTAACCCCGAGCCAGATTCGGGAATGCACAGAAAAGTGTCACTTACCTTGTCCCTGCGAGCCCACGGCATCCTCTGCTGTACGCGGCCGGCATCTGAGTTTTAGTTTCGTTTTCGGGCATCACAGAGGGGGGGCGGAGCCGTCGGGAAATTCAAAAGTGAAAAATTACATTTACACAGAATACATACAATAAAATGTAATCTGCTATGATTACACTTATGTATCAAACTATTTCACTTCAATTTTGTCCCTAGAGCTTTGTCCAGTGCCCTGCCTGGACTTTTACTGTTCTTTCTGCCTGGAAACTTGTAAACGTCCATGGCATCCAAAAAGCGTCCCTTTAGGTCAAAAGCGGTTTCAGACCAGGTAGAAAACAGCGATAGTAAATTAGAATCACTTGCAGAATTGAGCGATAGCGAGCCGTTGGGAAATTCGTCCTCAGACACTGAAAATCACCTGGTCTAAAACCGCTTTTGACCTAAAACAGCGACGATTCTGCGACCGAGCTCAGTGATGTGCGAACTTGGTACGCTATTGACTGTGGAACGTATCAGGCTGCGCCCCCAGAATTCCCATTTACTGGACCATATTTTTTATTATTATATTATAATT
>NW_017306993.1:47709-50738 GCF_000935625.1 Nanorana parkeri
GTCAGGCAGAAGCGAAGTCCAGTAAGCAAATCCAAGGTTGAGGGCAGGCAGCAAGCGAGAATCGTCAAGGGAAGTCCGGGTCACAGCAAGTCAAGCAGAAGATCACAGAAGCACAGGAACAGAGGATAGCTGACAATAATCCAGCAATGTGGTGGTGCTCTGGCTGGGCTTATATAGGGGAAGTGATTAATGGGATGAGTCACTTCCTGTGAGCCACTTTGGTGCGTTTCCGTGTTGCTGGTTGCGCTCGTCAGCGCATGCGTGGAAGAGCGCACGTCCGATCAATATGGGAAAGCGCGTCTGGCGCATGCGCAGTTAGCGGGGATCTAAGCGGGAAGGCTGTAGGCGAGTCTAGCTCTGGCAGCTGCCGCTGTGAAGGCCCTTTTCCATAGGCTGACCGGGCGCCTCTAAAAGGCGTTTAAATGTGTTTTTTTTTGGGGGGGGGGGGTACTGTAACCCCCGCGATTTCCCCCTCCTAGTCATAGTAGAAGAGGTGTGTCACAACTGGGAAAAAATGGTTATGTAGGCAAAGTCAAGCCCGGAGCTGCAGTATCGCACTCCTCATGCTTGTTTCGCTCAGACACGCCCCCTGTAGTTGTCATTTTATCTTTTTTTTTTCTCATAAGTAAAGTAAAAATGCTCAAAATTAATGATTATCTTGCAGTATTGGTCATATCATTGTTCACTTTTTTCTAAATTAATTTTTTTAATACTGTAAAATAAATCCGTGCACAATTTATTTGAATCGCACAAAGTTTTATTTTCCTGCCATAAATATCATCATAACATTTACTGGATGTAGAAAAAGCTTGGCATACATTTTCACTCATCTCCTGGAAGTTGCGTGTCTGGATTCAGCAGCACTTGAACTTAAGACTTACTGTTCCCAATCTAGTTCCTTAGCTCTTTGACACTTGGATTAATTCCAGCTGATGAAAACAGTTGTAAAAGTCCCGTAAGGAAGTCAACTAAAAATCACATAGCCTTCTGGTGCATTTTGCCAGAAGTAGATTTCCTGTATTTGTGAAATTAAGTTTTATAGATCCAATAATGTTTCACTGTCTTCCATTCAGATGTATCTACACCAGTATGTTCTACTTGTTGATAAACCAAAGATAAGCTAGAGTTTGGAAGAATATACACCAATATATTGTCGGATCAAAAAATGAAGGAGAGGATTTGGTTCTATATATATATATATATCAACAAAACTATATTTGTTCATCTGAAATATGGCGAGCGTTAGGAATCAGTTATTGCAACCAGATCTTATCTTTCAGCTTGGTGGAGAGCACTGATTCACAAATTGTTTAAGCATTCACGGAGGTGGTGTGGATTATAAAAGTTGGAATATATATCTTCACATATTTCAATGAATTTATTGCATTAATAAGGAAAGGATTACACATATGGATATGTAGATTAAGTGGGAGTTGTACATCACTTTCGAGATTTAATACAGGACTTTTTATATGTACACATTCTATGAGATGTACTAGAACAAGTATATATTTTTTTGTTTTTCACATTTTTTTTCAATGTTTACTATGGCTTATAGTGTCTATGCCATTAGACCAAGAGTTGTTTCTAAAAACAACTTGTAAGCTTACAGGGTTGATGCTTTATGGTTTTGGGGACATATCTCTAAGAAAAGGACAGTGTCCTTAACCTCCCTGGCAGTATTCCGGAGTCTGGCTCGGGGTTAACTTTCAGTACCAAGAGCGGTAACCCCGAGCCAGATTCGGGAATGCACAGAAAAGTGTCACTTACCTTGTCCCTGCGAGCCCACGGCATCCTCTGCTGTACGCGGCCGGCATCTGAGTTTTAGTTTCGTTTTCGGGCATCACAGAGGGGGGGCGGAGCCGTCGGGAAATTCAAAAGTGAAAAATTACATTTACACAGAATACATACAATAAAATGTAATCTGCTATGATTACACTTATGTATCAAACTATTTCACTTCAATTTTGTCCCTAGAGCTTTGTCCAGTGCCCTGCCTGGACTTTTACTGTTCTTTCTGCCTGGAAACTTGTAAACGTCCATGGCATCCAAAAAGCGTCCCTTTAGGTCAAAAGCGGTTTCAGACCAGGTAGAAAACAGCGATAGTAAATTAGAATCACTTGCAGAATTGAGCGATAGCGAGCCGTTGGGAAATTCGTCCTCAGACACTGAAAATCACCTGGTCTAAAACCGCTTTTGACCTAAAACAGCGACGATTCTGCGACCGAGCTCAGTGATGTGCGAACTTGGTACGCTATTGACTGTGGAACGTAACAATTTGGGATGCTAAAATCCTGAATAAGCATACCGCCAGGGAGGTTAAACACATAGTAGGGTCTTCCATACTGGTCCCTATCACAGATTGTGGAATTGTGTACATACATCGCAAGAGTTCCCATATATCCAACCGCTGAACAGTTCCCCCATAAAAATTTGTGTTTGTTTTGAGAAGAAGAGAAGCCAGGAAACACTTAACCAGGTTACACAGGCCTTTAAGAATAACTCTGAGCATGCAAGGGCTGAGTACTAGTTTTGGTCTAGGGTCTAAAATAAAAAATAAAAACTCACCTGATCCTCGGTCCCTCCGAGCTGCTAGACCAGTCCCTGCAGCATCTTCTACACCCAGGCTGTGGAGGTCTAAGTCCAGCTGATGTGATCATATCCATGCAAGGTCCATTCACATGTATTAGACATGAGGTTGCCGAGGGACATGAAACAGCCAAAGTGGAGGGGGAGAGAGGTGGGCAGTCACTGCCATGGGACCAAGAATCAGACGAGTATTTATTTTAGGCCCAGAGTTCGTCTTTAAAACAAAAAGGAAAAATTTCCTTTACCTTACCTGGTGATCTTACCTAACACAGGTTTTCTGAGCCTTTTTCTATACAGTGGGGAATGATTAAAGCCCATGTGTCCCAATTGGGGTCTTTGATAGATCAGATAGGTCTGTTATGGATTTAAAGTTGAACCACTGGCAAAAAAAAAAATATCGATTCGAGAAGTCTTCCCCCCACTCCTCTCCTAATCCTTCC
>NW_017306993.1:51071-71140 GCF_000935625.1 Nanorana parkeri
CATATCCAGTTCTCTATGTGAATGAGTAAGGGGTACAGTCTCCCTTGTTACTTATTCACAAAAGTGTACCATGCAAATAAACAAAGGTACACCACTGACATTAGTTTAAAGTATTTTATTAAATAATATTTTAAAAAGTCCCATATGGCAAATCCATTGACAGTCATGTCATCCAGCACTATAGCCCCATCCTCCCACTAACACAAACATATGACAATACTCTCCCGCTGGATTTGTCACAGATGACAGCTCCCCTGCTGGCTATCGAATATCAGCAAGCCAGTTGGTGATGCTATCTGATGTAATTGAACCAACCTGGTCATGACCATAATTGGTAATTGACTTCACCCAGGATACACGCCGGCTTGTTCAGTATGGGCTGGGAAGTTGTGATTTAGTGAGCTCACTGACTAGCAAAAGTGAGAGTGTCACAAGAATATCTGGCTCAAAATGCTTTGAGTGGGTAAAACAGTATGGGGTCTATTCACAAAGCTGCCGAGGGCAGCCGAGTGAATGACCAATCAGAAGTGAAGTGAGCCGAACACTGTTCGGCTATTCACTTCAGGCTGGTACGGCTGATTTCAGCCATACATCGGCTTGCTTCGTGTGGCTTCGGATCAGCCGAACATGCTCAGCATGTTCGGCCGACCCGAAGTGCAGAAGGAGTTCGACTCAGCCGATCCAACATCTGGATCGGCTGAGCCAAACCTCCGGTAGGCTTCACACTGCTGTTCGGGCTATTCTGAAAGATCCCGAACAGCAGTGAGAGAATAGCCGAATGCCGCCGAGCGGCATTTGGCTCGGCTGTTCTGCTCGGTCCCTCATATGTGTATTTTGGCTTTATATTTAGCTGTTTGCCTGCAGTTTTATGGGATTATTTATAAATCGACTCCAGTGCTGACAAATTTTTATAAATGTGTTGGTTATTTACAGTGTAAAATTGTGAAAAAAGCCATGCTGTGCTAAGATTTAATATACTATATGTGAATAAGAAATCTAATATACTTCCAGTAAACAAGTGAATACATTCTGAATATCCTCCAGAACAAAGATATAAAACCTAAGGGATATATAAATAAATAAATGAAAAAAATATATAAATATATGAAAATACAGATAAAAGAATATGTGAATAGTGCAAAAGGATAATTTCCAAACAACGAGCCTCAAAATTCAATCTGACATCATGTTTAAAACTTCCCAATAAAGTGCAAAACAGTGCCTATAAATGCCCAAACAATTATATGCTTCCAGTCCACAGCAGCATATACAGCCATCAGGGGGGTACGGCCAATACTCATGTAAGGGGCCCGGGCAGCCTGGGGGCCCGCCCGGGTCCCTTACATGACTATCGGTCCACGGTGAAGGGCGAGGAGGCGGAGGCCTGGCCCTAGCAGCGCAGGGCCCCAGCATTGCCGCTCCAGCGGCTTTGAGACAAGCTAGGGCCCCATCAGCGACGCTGCCCGTCTGATATCGGACTGGCCGGAAGTGACTTCTGGCCAGTCCGGCGGCAGACAAGGCCATGTGTGCAGGTAAGAGGAGCTAGGAAGGAAGGAAGGAAGGAAAGGAGGGAGGGATGCACCCTGACCAGCCCACCTGAGACCCCTTCAGAGCCCACAATAGACAGTCTCAGATGGGCTGTGCAGCATCTATGGTGGGCTCTGCAGGGTCACTCTCAGGTGGGTCCTGTGTCCAGCGCATCACTAAGCCCTGCATCCAGCGCGTCACTAAGCCCTGCGTCCAGCGGCGGCCCAGCCTAAAGCCGTGTAAGGGGCCACAAAAGTTCTGATGGCTGCCCTGCAGTGATCTCTTGGGTCTATTAACACAATCCCAATCTCCCATGAACGCCATCAGAGAAAACCTTTGGAGTGTTGCTCACCTTGGTCTGTTTGCGCTATTCCTCCGTTCAAAACCAGGTAGAGGAAAAACCCACCACTTGTATTTATGACATTTAATAATAGGCCATTTGTATCTGTATGTTTTAGAGTTGAGTACAGTAGTGTCCTCATCAACAACTTACTTGATAAGCGGGTTCTGATGGATCCTGTCCATTGCTTATTCCCTTTCCCTTGCTGAATGCATGGTTGCGTAAAAGTGGCGGCATCCTCTTCTGCCCTTCAAATTGGACCTGTTCAGACGTAGTAATTATATATACAACATGGAATATCTTACGACTTGTCTGAACAATACCTTAAACATATTTGACAGGTTATGGGTCCCCTTGGAAACTCATGGATTCCATTACCCAAATCCCTTAAACTTGTGCTTTTTGCTTTCCTATGGTGGGGGTGAGTCACAAGATCTGGGTGTGGGTCACGGCTTTTCTTTCTTCTCTTTCTTCCATTCCTTCCTCTTCCTCTGCTTTACCCCTTACCCCTCTCTCTTCTTTTCATCTCTTTTCTTCTTCTTTTCCCTCTTCTCTTTTTTCCTTTATTGGAATGAATTGTGACTGATACTTTTTTTATGAGTTTACGCTGATCACATCTCATTTTATGGCATCTACTCAGGGGCGTATCTGCTGCGAGGCAAACAAGGCGTTTGCCTCAGGCGGCAGATTCCACGGGAGCGGCAAAAATGCCAGGGTCTCAATGTACGGGTCCGCGGACCGGTACTTTGTGACCCGCACCCAGCTCAGAAGTCAGGTACGCGGTCACGGACCGCATACCTGACTTGCAAGAGCAGCTACACGGTCTGCATCCGTGTAGCTGAGTCTGCGCCGGCAGTCGGATCCTTTCGGCCAGCGCTCTTTCAGTGAACGCTGGCCGAAAGAATTGTGCAGGATCGATTGGGAAGGTCTGCAGCAGACCTCACCAATCAATCGCCGACAGACCGGGACAGACGTGCCGCCTCACAGCCTCCTCCCTGCAGCAAGGTAAGCAGGAGAGGGGGCTCCAGATTATATTTTAGGTGCAGGGGAAGGGGGGGAATTATTTTAAATGTGTGTGGGGGGGGACACAGACTGGGGTTGTTATATATAAGTATTAGGCTACATTCACACCTTTATTTTAGGTGCAATTTCTGCGTCAGGAACTTGCGTTTTCCTACAGCAGAAATCCCTAAATTGGTGTTCACAAGTGGCAGCTGTCACCTAAGTTAATGATCAGGTGACAACAGTTGCCTGTAAACGCCTGCACACCACATGTAATGATACGTGATATGTTTATTTGGTTAGGAATCAATCACTCTCCCTGGACGCAATGATTGTGCATCCAGGGAGAGTGTTTTTTAACCGCAGGTAATCATATCACGTATCATTACATGCGGTGTGCAGGCGTTTACATGGAGCTGCTGTCACCTGATCATTAACTTGAATGGGTGATAGCTACCGCGTGTAAACACAGGATTAGGGATTTCTACTGCAGTAAAAAGCATGTTTCTGATGCAGGAATCCCTAATCACACCTAAACCTACGGATATGAATGGGGCCTTATTGTGAGTGTGTATTAGTGTCTGTAGTACCATACCGGATACAGTTACATTTTATTTTATAGTATGAAATTTGGCAAGCGGCCCCCATGAGAGAAGAAAATTTGTCAAGTGGCCCCAGAGACGGAAGAGGCGGGGGGCGAAGATGGAGGAGGCAGGGGACAGAGACACCGATGGAGGAGGCGTCGCCGGAGCTCTAGTTGGGCAGCGAAAACGACAAGTAGGCCGTGTTGGACACCAAGGATGAGGAGGCCATCCAGTCGGGCGCCCAGGACAAGGAGGCCGTGTTCCAAAGAGGTCAGGCCGTGCAAGGTAAGAGGACTGTGCTGGTAGAGCCCAGCATAGATTCTGCACAGCCCACCAAAGAGTCTCAGGGGTGCTGTGCAATACCTTTTGCTCTACAGGATCTGTGGGGGCTTTGCCGGGTCTCAGGTGGCTTTGCAGGATCTGTGGTGGGCTTTGCAGAATCCATGGTGGGCTCTGCAGCCTGCAAAGCCCACCACAAACCCTGCAGAGCCCACCTGAGATCACAGTCGGGTGGGGTAAATTTAGTGTGGGGGGGGGCGCCGAGTTTTGTCTTGCCTAGGGCAGCCCCAAACCAGAATACACCACTGCATCTACTGATCTCTTAGCTGACATCTTGTATGCAGCCTAGCTGCTGTTTATTGAGACCACGCGATTGTACTCTTGAACTCATGTTTCCTATTCATTTTTTATTGCAAATTTCTATATCTTTTACCAAATGCTGCAATAAAAAGAAAGTTACAAAAAAGTTAATGTGAGATCAACTTTGATGAAAACTTGCTGTTTTCAAGTAATTACCTTGAGAACCTAGGCTGCTGTCTCAATGCTTAAAAGGACAATTGTACCTCCTTTAAATACTTCTCTCGACCCCACACAAGGGCCTTGGTCCAGTTCCAGTTTTCATTAAAATGGTGCAGTGGCTTGCTGCAAAGAAAAGGCAGCTTCAAAACCAGATGATCTGCACCAAGTTAGTGCTGCACTTTGAGCACCCCAAGCCTTATCAAAAAGAAATAAAAACAGATACCTAAAAAAAATGATTCCTATAGTCAAGCCTTAACTACAAATATTATGTTATGATCTCTGTTTCTTTTTTTTTTTTACAAAATATTGCCTAGATATGGCTTCCAGCCATAAAACAGAGAAAAGCTGGTACAGGTTGCTGGTCTACTCTAAATAATGAATAAATAAATGTTTCCGCCTTCTGTTTCTTTGAAGACTTTAACCCCTTCGTGACGGGAGACGTACACTGTACGTCCAGCCACAAAGGGACCAAATGACTCGTCACGTACACTGTACGTGACGAGTTATTTGCTGCACTAGAAGGCTGCTAACCGCTGAGAATCAGCGGTTACCTTTCAGTAATAGATGTCTAACTATCTAGAGATCCATTACTGAAAGGGTTAACCTTTTTCAGACACCCGATACCTTAATATCGGGTGTCTGAGAGTCACAGCAAAGCAGACACACATGTCGGCTTTTGCCGGCATTCTGACAGCTCGTATAGATCGAGAGATATCTCTCTCAAGCTATACTGGCTTTTTTTTTTTTTATCTTTTGACTTTCAAGAATAGATACAAAATGTTATGTATTAGACACATAATGTATCTATTCTTGAAAGTAGAATGTTTAAGTTTTCTGAAACATTCACTGACAGCTGAATCCTGAACTGCTGCAGGATCAGTGTCACTAACTTATTATCGGCTGTTCTGAAGTTTGAAGCAGCCTGATAATAAAAAAATAAATAATAAAAAAATGTATTAATTTATCAAGCAGTAATAGTGAGATTAATTCACAATGACTGCCTGATATAATTAAATAAATAAAATTTGTCAGTATAAAAAAAGTGAAAAGTGTAAATAAATTAAAAAAAATAGTGAAAAGTGTAAAAAAATTAAAAATAAGGGACAAATAAATGAATGTATGTATTGCATTTTTTTTAGCTGTGCTGGTTTTGTAAAAAAAAATACTACAAATCAAAACTGGGAAAAAAAGTTTTTTTTTACGTTTTTTCCTCTTTTTTTAATTTGTATTTGTGCTAAGTGAGGCGTTAGACACACATATGTGATATAAATATATAGCCCTATCTGTCCTCTAAAAAACAATATATAATATGTGTGGGTGCACTTTGTAAGAAAGTATATTACTGACGTGGAAGAATCACACAGCAAAAATGTCAAAAGTGTGTCAGTCATTTACGAACAGAAACCAAAAACAAGCTCAGTCATGAAGGGGTTAATTGCCAGGCAGTGCAGTATTACAGTAGCATACATGGTACAATGTATGTAAACATTTTCCATATCCTCATTCAACCCAGAAGACAGAAACAATTGTTATGAGTTTGGGGCACCAAAAACCTTAACCAAAAATCAAAAGGCTGCATTGTGGCCCCTAGGCCTTCAGCTGGGCACCAGGGCCCTAGATGCTAGCTAGCACAAGTAAATGCAAATGCTCCATAGTCTCTGTCATATTGAAGAAGTGACATAATTTCTTGAATAACTAGACCCTCTGTATTTTTCATAGAACAGTTTTAGGGAACATTAACAAGACACTTGTGAATTAAAAGTTGTAAATATAATTTTTTTTAATCTCATTTACTCCACCATGAGGGCATAACATGCCTCTGGTTATGAAGAGGTCAAGTATGTAGGAGTGTTTGGGAATTTCATAGATTCTAGAAAATATAGAGCTTGATTACTTGTTGTATTGCTCAGTGTGTTATAATGGAGTTGCCTGATTTGCTGTCAGTGACTTTAAAAGACCTGTTAGATGAGATATCAGTCCTTGTACTAATATGCAATATTAAACATCACTGTGGAAAAACTGACTGGTGTAAGGTCCCTTTCAGACGAGTGGTCTGATTAGGTCCGCCTGTCAGTTTTTCAGTTGGACCCGATCGGACACTCTATGCAAGTCTATGGGCAGCCGGGTTTAAACGTCCGTTTACACCCGGTTAGCCCCGACTCCGACTCGGTCCGGTAAAACAGAAGGATTATTGATCTATTTCGGCAGAGCAGATTGTGCCGGACCGCGGGTAATTTGATGTAAATGGACACATGTCTGTTTACATCAGATTCTCCATAGACAGACATGGGGTCCGGCACGTTCAGTTTTTTCCTCCATCGCAAGATGGATAAAAAAAACTGTACGGGCACAGATGTCACAGCGGTGACATCCGCTCCGTACTGCTCTGTTGACGGATCCTCTCCTGATCGGCCCATGTGAGAGGGGCCTAATAAACTAGCTTCCAAAACATCAACATAGACTATAACATTCTTTCCTACATGGGTACCCAGCAGTGCCCTTTATGCATGTCTTACAACTAAGAGGTTAGGACAGGTTGATTGGCTGGGGGTTTAATAAAGTCACAGTCTGTTAATACCATGTTAATACTGAACTAATGTATTCTACATTCCCTCAGGTGCATGTGCCTGAGTTTTTTTTAAATTCTTTCCAGCCCAGCACACATATTGCCTTTGCAGGCATGCCTATGAAAGTTATGAGACCCAGTGCCCTTTTGAAAGAGAACAAAGACATTGCACTGAGGTTGGGATCAAAGGAATTATGTATTAGTTGTCATATTTTGCTGCAAAATAGACCTTTGATTAAGTTCACGGGGGCAATATTTTGTTAACCCTTCATGACTGGGGGTAGTATGCACCTTACATAAATCTTTTGCAGTTTTGTGCTTTGTTAACCTCTTGCCGTCCGCCCGTAGTAAAAAAACGGACGGACGGCACTGCAGCATCTGCGGGTTGCCGTCTCCAGACGGCAATTTTTTTCTGCTCGCGCGTGCCCCCTAGCGGGCACGCACGGGCAGAAAAGACCCGCTAAATGCACACACCCGTTACCGGGTGTTTCACATATAGGCGATCGGCGGGTCCATGCATGACGGAATAAATGTCAGTCAAAGTACCGCAGCGCTGAATACTGAAAAATGGCCTGGATGGGAAGGGGGTTTAACACCGCGGATGTCAACTGGTTAATGTTATCATGAATAACATGTTCATTATTTAACCTTGGTATATTTAATAGTTTGTTTTTCTTGTTGTTCATAAAGAACTTGCAAATCACCAGCAACAGAATCACCCAGGAGAAGCTTCCACTTGTCTGAATAGAAATGTTACCTCACTGATCTGGAACGCTGCCTGAGGGGACGGTTAGGGTGATACTGTGAGACAATGTTTGCGATATAGCCGGGGGGCAGAGTTGTGGGTGGCTTTGTAAGTGGTTGTTAACCACCTTCCGTCCATGGCCGTTTGTGAACGGCCGGACGGACGTCTGCTAGGAGCGGGAGGGCGTCTTAAGACGTCCTGCCCCTCAGGAAGGGGGTGAAACACCGCGGTCTTCAAGTGGTTAATATTTTGAATTTTATCCTTTGAGCTATTGGAAGTCAGTGGAGGGATTGGCAGAGGGGGGCTGCAGACACTGAGCGGTTGGTTAGGTGAATGAGTCTAGCAGCAGAATTCATGATAGACTGAAGGGGGATAACCTGTGTAGTTGTAGGCCAATGAGGATGGAGTTGCAATTCTCAAGATGAGAGATAACAAGTGAGTGGATAAGTAGCTTTCGGTTTCATTGCTGAGGAAGGGCATATTTTGGAGATGTTATGAAAGTGAAGGCGGCAGGATTTGAATAGTGATTGGATCAGGGGAAGAAAGGTGAGGTCCGAGTCAAGGATTAAACCTAGCACCTTGGCATGGGGGGAGGGTTTGATAGTTGTGTTATCAATCTCAACGGAAGATTTGGGGGAAAGGTGCACGGGCAGGAGGAAATATCTATATAGAAATCACGGGCAGGAGGAAATATCATCAAGATGCTTTACATGTCTTTTAGGCCAGCTTGCTGTATTACAAAGAAAACATGTGTTGGCTGAATGTTTATATTTATGAAGAGGGAAGGATGAGGCATTCACAGACACCCCCTACTGTTAGCTGATTTAATGAAAAATAACAGCAATCAAAAAAAGTATTTTTACCTGCTGTCTGTAATATATCCCAAAGGTCTGAAATAAACTCTGATGCATGAAACCATAAAGCAAGCCAAACATCATTATGGGCGGAAAACATTCAAATCAGATGAGCTTTTTAAAGGGCGCATGTGTGGACCTATGGCCCGCCTCGGCTATATGCGTCACATGTCAACAATGTCAGACAGCGTGTGTTGTTGTTGCGGGAATCCAGCAAGGGAGAAGGGAGAAATGGACGGTCTCGATGGGGAAAGCTGGCTTTGGGCGTGTGGGGAGTCAGATTATATTCAGAAGGTATACATTTTTGACATTATAGGTATAGGTTCAGGTTGAGTAAATTTATACATAAGCATTATATTTTCTCATGTGAAGTTTGATTGATATACAGGATGACATATTACCTATTAGGACTACTTTTAGATATTTTTAGATACATCTGGACATTTTTGGATTTACTAAGACATACTTGGACACACTAGATGTTGGATGGTATGAGTTATTTAGACTTCTAGACATATCTGAGATATTTGTATTAGAGCCTAGAGCCCTGACGTTTTTTTACTGTGTGGATATGGGGGAATTGTTTTTTGAGGCTGTCCTTCCTTAACCTTTTGAGTGTTTATTTGAATTTTAAGTGGTTAGTTTTTTTGAATATGTAATTATTGGTGTATTTATTATCATATCCATGTGAACATTATAGGCTACCTCCAAACTTCCTGACGAAGCTTCGGCGAAACGCTGGACATAGTACAGACTTACAGATGATCTATAGATGAATATGACTATTTATGAAATTGTTAAAGGATATTGTTATAAGGAAATTGATGTCAAAACAATGCATTGATAATATACATATTACATATCTGTCCGGGTTCAAGGGAGGTTCTATGTCGTGATATACCTATTAGTGCCTTGAAGGAGAGCTGCTATTTGTTATGTTTTTAAGATGAGTGGTTATGTTGTTTTTATCTGTATCTGGATTATGACGTTTTTTAAGGGAGGACTATGAGGTGAGTGCTTTTCACTCACCTCACAGTTCTAGCCGACCTGTGATAATGAGACTGTCACAGGCCGGCTCAGTAGATCGGGAGGTGAGCGAACACATACCGGCGTTCGCTCACCTCTCGATCCTGTCACAGCCCTCTGCTGTGACAGGGGAGGGACTGGATTCCCCCCCTACCCGCTCCGATCCGCCAGCACTGACTGGCGGATCGGACGGGGGAGGGGGCGGGTACAGCTGGCTCTGCCTCTAGATAGGCAGAGCCAGCTGTCACTCACGCAGCTGGGCGGATCCAGACATAATTGTCGGGATCCGCTTCAGCTGCGGCGTCTCAGTATACCGCGAGCTGTAGCTCGCGGTATACTGAGCTTAGGGTGACGGGAGGACGCTAGTTTGTGTCCTCCCGTTACCCTAAGGAGGACTATAGGGAAAAGCCTTAACCCCATAGTTCTCCTTTAATAAAAGCAAATGTTATTCTTATAAATGATACCATATGCTTAGTTATGTCCCTTTGCATTCTTTAGATGACACCTTAAAAGCCCCATCTAATTTTAGTTTGTTTCTTATCTAAACAAACTAAATTCTAACCATGAAATTGTACATATTGTAATGCACATGTGCTAAGCACAACAGAAACCTGTTTAATATGTTTGGGATTCCACTTAAGTAGCTGGTCTGGATAACATTTTCAAGGGTTTTCCAATTAAATCAGTTGACTTATGAGGGCAAAATTGAATGTTTGGACAAACTATTTCAAGGAAAAATTCTAACAGTGTATTGTCAGATTTAAACATAAGATTGTTGCCTGATCTGGATCAGTGATTGGATTGGGTGACTGTCATCTCACACCTACAGGTACCTTCAGACTTTAATAGGTCCTTCATGTGTCATCACAAGAGACATCACTGCTGCTTGATAACTGAGCTTTATAGAGCTAAAGGCTTAAAGCCTTTAGCTCTATAAAGCTCGCGGTATGATTTATTTTCCTCTATTTTCTCTATCTTTTTTTCAGGTTTTTTTTTTTTAACTTTCAAACTTCCTGCCGGTTCCGCCCCTCTGCGACGCGGACGCTCGCAATGTATGGAACCCGGAAGACGGCAGCGGCCGGAGGACACAGCGGGGATCGCGGACAAGCTAAGACCTACGCTGTATTCCCGAGTGTGGCTCGGGGGTACCGTTTTGTTAACCCCGAGCAACACTCGGGAATAACAATGGATATGCGCTGAAATACGCCCCAAAGAAGCTCCTGTACTTGTTTGGGCGTAGGGCATTTTTCAGCGCGTTTCCACGGGCTGAAATACGCCCAGGTGGGAGCCATGCCCATATGAAATTATGGGTTTTCACTTGCTGAGTGTTTTTCAGCGCTTCGATCAGCGCTGAAAAACGCCCAGGTGTGAACCCAGCCTTACAATCATCTTGTTTCTGAACAGCTAGCTCTTTAGCCAGTCTTTTAGCTCAGCTTTCCTGAACTTCCTGACCAGTACAAGATCACAAAGAACAGTTCAGACTCCAGCAACTGTTCATCTACTATCTTGGAGAAGGGAGAAGAGGGGGCCAAGGGATAGGGGAGTAGCTTGATTTGTGTGTCTACGAGGGTTATTCACTAAGCACAGCCAAGTGAATAATCCCGAGCCGAAGTGAACTGTGTCGAACGGCATACGGCTATTCACTTCGGCTCTGTTCATCGGCTGGCTTTGGACAGCCGAACATGCTCTGCATGTTTGGCTGAGCCGAAGTGCAGAAGCCGTTCGACTCAGCCCATCCAACATCTGGATCGGCTGAGCCAAAGCTCCAGCAGTTCACTCACTACCTTTTGCCCCTATTCTCATATCCGAGCGGCATTCAAGCTTGGATATTCTGCTCACAACCTCTGCGGTCGCGAGCAGAATAAAAAAACAAATGGAAACAAAAGAGAAAAATGTTTTAAAGGATTATGTAAATAAATGGAAAAAAAAGAAAACATTTAAAAAAGTTAAGAAAATAATAAACAAAATTTAAGAAAAGAAAAAAACAGGATGGGGGTCCCCCTCCCAATTCATACCAGACCCCTTTAGGTCTGGTAGGAAAATTAGAAGGGATCCCTATTTTTTTTTTAAATGCCCTTTAGGTCTGGTGGAGGAACTCCACCCTCAGAAATGGGGAAAAAACGTGGGGTCCCCCCTAAAATTCCTAACCGTGCAAGCAGAAGGGTCAAAGCAAGTCGAGTGTGGATAATCTGCCACCTACCACTTCCACTGCATAGAATAACAATAATAATAATGGCAACTGAACATGTTCCCTGGTGTATCATGCCAAGAGTCTGTGACCATCTCCTATGGGCCCAGGCACTAAACAATGCAACTGCCAAGCTGAATCCATTCATCAACAGTGATGTGACTATGGATTTTTTTTTATTTGCGCTTGCAAAAATACCAATATGATTCAATATAGTGGTATTTTACAATGTCAGACGGGGAGTGTGCTGTTACAACAGTTGTATGAAAGCATGACACAATGCATAGTCATGGCTAATATTTACACTAATGTGAGAATGTATATAGTTAGTTTCCTTAAAGGATAACTATGAGGTGAGTGATTTCCACTCATCCTCATAGTTAGAGCCAACCTGTGACAAAGAAGCTGTCACAGGTCGGCTCTATCGATCAAGAAGTGTGCAGAAACATGCCGCCGATCTGCTTACTTCCCGATAGTCTCCCTGCAGTGAGCACTGAGTGTCATTCACCGCTCCCCAGAGGGATTCCCCCTCTCCGACCCTCCAGCGCTGAGTGGAGGAACGAACGGGGGAGGGGGTGGGCACAGCTGGCTCTGCCTCAATATATCGCGGGCAATAGCCTGCAATATACTGAGCTTAGGGTCATGGGAGGAGGTTAGTATATGTCCTCCTGTGACCCTAAAGAGAACTATGGGGAAAAACACTTGCCCCATAGTTTTCTTTTAAGCAATGCTAGCATATTGCTAGTTTATATACTGCCATCTTATGGTCATTTTGGTTATTGCACCATATTTTTCTGTGTTCCTTCCCATTTATGATGTATTTCCATTACCATATTTTTACCTGCAAATACCATCTGTTCAATCATCTGCTGCATCCTGTTTGCTGTAACCTCCTGCATTCAATAAAGATCTTTGTGGATGAAAGCAATGCAGCAATAAGAGGGCAAGCAGCCTCTGTGTCCACAGGCCAAAGTCGTGGACGTGGTGCATCCTCTGCAGACAGGGCACGCTTGTCCTTTTTATCTGTTGCTGGCCATGTTATTCAGCCACAACCAAGAGAAGAGGTGGTGGATTTGATAACTAAGCCATCCTCATCCTCTGTCACCCAGGCCCATACTGGTTCCCAGTCCACCGCAGCTGCCAAAGCAGCCTATTCTGCCTTCTTGTCCACAGCTACTCCTGCCCTAGCCCCACCATCATGCATAGAGTGTCACGGATCGGGGCTCACGGTTATGAACTGGAGTCAGGTATGTGGACCCTTTCTACTACACTGGCAGGGACACTTAGAGAAAAGGGTGCAAACAGTGTAGGCTGATGACTTCCAGAGCTGGAGTACTAGCAGGGAGGAGAGCAGGGGAACAGAATGAGGCAGTGGAAGACAGATAGACTAGTAGGTCAAGGTACTAGGTAGGGTGCAGCAATGCTAGGTAGGTGGCATGGGGTCCCCCAGGATGTGGAATCTAAGGGCCAGCCGGTGTTCCGAGCCCCTGATGGTGGAGATGGACTTGGCTGCGTGCTGACCCCAGGTCACAATCCCTAGGTTCACCCAACTCACCTAACAACTAAGAATGGTTGACAAGGCCAGAGTTTTGGACAGGTTGCAGACATCCACACAACATACAAAACAAAGGTCAGGGACAGGCAGATGACTACGACTTCTAGGGACAATCCAACAGATAGGGACAGACTGAGGGCAAAGATTTCCAGGGTAAAGCCAAGGATAGGGACAGACTGTAGACAAAGATTTCCAGGGACCAGCCAAGGAACAGTACACGGATAAACTGCAAGGGCTACAGGCTCAATCACAAACTGGAGGCTTAGCATCTAGCTTTGCAAAGCGTTGCTTAGGCAGCATGCCGTTCACTGCCCTGGGTTTAAATAGGATCAGCACTAGGAAGTAACCACAGGATTGGCCACAAGCAGACTGCACTAATTGGCCAAGAAGCTGCATAAGAAACAGCAGGAGAGGTCGGCCAACGCCTAAAGCTGCCAGACTGGTGCAAGAGTGAGTCAGGTTCAGAACACATGTCTGGAGGACTACAAGCAACAGCACAGCCCTGCATGCCTGCAGAACCAGGGGTAAGAGGTCAGTATATACTTGTAGAACTACAAGTAAACCTCAGCTGCAAGTTTGCACCTGAACTGTGACCTGGAGGAGTCAGCTGAATTGTTTGAACATTAGACATGTGCAATTCGTTTCGTTCCGAATCGAAATTCGGACGAATTTTCGGAAATTCGGACATTCGGATGTATCCGAATTCCGAATTACAGACATAACGAATGCAAACAAATCCGAATTTCCATTTCCGAAATTCGGTAACGTTCGTACTAACGCTACCGAATTTCGTCCGAATTCCGAATCCGAATTGACTTTCACACCCGAATCCTGAAAAACGAAATAACACAAATCCGAATTTAAAACTAAACGAAACGAAACAAATTTTTTGGCAGTGCACATGTCTATTGAACATACAGTGACATGCTGCTGGAGGATGCGCAGCAATTGCAATGGTCTGATGTTGGCTCCGAGGTTGAGGAAGGGAGTAACATGAGCCTAGAGGAAGGGGGTGCCAATGATGGACAACAAACTGACATTCATGTTCCCCCAGCCACAGCATACTGCCAGGTTGGCTCCAGTGACAAGGACAGAGGGGATGATGATGATGAGGTCACTGACTCTACTTGGGTGCCTGATCGACCCCAACTAGGCAGGATGTCCTCCAGGGGCAGCTTTATGAGCAGCCACCCTATTTCATCAGAAGGCAGAGCTGCACTGGTGCAGGGCGCTGTTGTCTCGCAGCACACTTCCAGGAACTCAGGTGTCTGGGAGTTTTTCAGCACATGTGCAGCATACTGCAGCATTGCTATTTGCAACCTGTGCCTCAAGAGGATCAAGCGTGGTAAAAACATCAACTTGGGTACCACGTGCTTGAAGAGACATCTGACCACCTGCCATGCAGCCCGTTGGCAACAGCACCATAGAAAGTGCCACACTTGTCCTCGCTCCTCATCTGTCATTTTTATCCCCACTATACGTCATGCCATGTCAAAAACCTCCACTGAGAGGGATGATGGTATAGCAATAGGTGTCACAGGACCTTCCACCAAATCTGCCAGCAGCCAACCAGCTGTAGATTTTAGCAGTCAAATTTTGCTGCCCCAGCTGCTGCAGCATAAAAAAAATACTGCCCCACCCATCCACATGCTCAGCATCTAAATGCCAGCTTGACCAAATTGCTAGCTTTACAACTGCTGCCTTACCATCTGGTGGACTCTGCCCCCTTCCGTGAGTTTGCAGAATGTGCTATCGGCCTTGTTGGGCAAGACAGTCAGCAGTAGGGTTCACATTACCGCTGACACGTGGTCAGGGACGTTATGGTCAGGGACGTTAAATTTCCTTCACAGCACACTGGGTAACTCTGCTTGCAGCTGGGAGGGTTTCCAGGACGGGGCTCCATGCTGGAGCTTGTTCAGCCACCATGCCTCTAAAAGCCTGATGATATTAGATCTATCTGCTCCACCCCCTCCTCTTTGTCCTCCACGATGGCCTCTTCTGCAGAACTGTCCGGTGAACCAGCAGTTCACCGTAGCATTCAAGGGGCTATGCAACATCAGGCAAAAAGATGCCATCCAGTGCTTGAGCTGGTTTGTCTAAGGGACAGGAGCCACACCGGGGCACACATTCTGTCAACTCTGCAAGGGCAGACCCAGAGGTGGTTAACACCACGCCAGCTTGAGCCGGGAATGGTTGTATACGACAATGGCAGCAACCTTCTCCGTCCTACGCCTGGGAAAGTTGATGCATTTACCATGCTTGGCACACGTCATCAATTTGGTACAGTGTTTCTTAACCAGGTACCCAGGGCTGCAAGATCTTCGGAGGCAGACCAGAAAAGTCTGCAGCCATTTCAGGCGCTCATTCCCAACCAGTGTTAGTCTGGCTGAAATTCAACATGAATTCCACCTGCCTACAATCCGTCTGATTTGTGACATACCCACCAGATGCAACTCCACTTTGGCAATGTTGCAGCGGCAGAGGGCCATGCAAAGCCTGAGAAATGACCCTAGGATTCGTGGTATCAAGGAGAGGGATCATTACTGGTTGGCAACCCTTCTTGATCCAGGTTACAAGCGTAAAGTTGCAGGGCTCATCCTGCCCTCACATAGGGAGCACAGGATGAAACAACTTAAGGATGCTTTAAAGAGAAACTTGTGTAACATCTTTCCAGACACTGGTAGGTTACCAAGTCATGAAAGGGGTGCTTCTGAGGCTTCGCTTGGTCAAAGGAAAAGCGGTGGAGAAGGGGGCTGCCTGACTGATGCCTTTAGAAATCTTTTCAGTTCTCAGAGCCCAGGGATGTTAACTTTAGGCACCCATCGGCAGCATCTGCATCATATGGTGCAGGATTACCTGGGGCAAGAGCAGACCTGGAGAGCTTTCCAGCAGACGATCCACTGGCTTACTGGGTCTTGAGAATAGATCACTGGCCAGAACTTAGCCAATATGCCATGGAACTACTGGGATGCCCTGCATCCAGCATGCTTTCGGAAAGAACGTTCAGTGCTGCTGGAGGTTTTGTGACAGGTAAAAGCGTGCGTCTGTCCACAGACTCTGTTGACCGGCTGACATTTATCAAAATGAATCAGTCCTGGATCAGCAGCAGCTATCAATCCCCTGATGCAGATGTCACTGAATACATTTGTCAGGGATCGGGAGTCTAGGCCTAGGCTGCCTAACTTTGTGGGCGATAATTCCATCTTCAAGTAATATTGTTGGTGTTGTGCACCACCAACCCGCATGTGACAGGAGCATATAATTTGAATTTTTTGCAGCAGGGTCCAACCCTGCACTCGCCAGGGTTACGGTGTGAAGGCACCGGCAACACCCAAGGGCAAATTTTTCAAAACCTGTGTGACAGGTATCTATCATTTGAATTTTTTACAGCAGGGTCCAATCCTGCACTCGTCAAGAATCATTTGGAAGGGTTACGGTGTGAAGGCAACTGTTGTTACTTTCATCCAACGTCTGCAAAAGAGTCACCAGAACAGAGGCATCACTAGGATTGGTGTCACCCAGTGCAGTAACTCATGGTGTCACCCCCACCCCCCCCCAGGGTGCTGACCTGATATCTTGGGTTGGGTATGGTAGACACATAGCCAACCATTCGCAAAATCCTATGTCCTGCACAGCTTTCCTATCCACCATTACTTATCAGGGCCAGTGTTCCTGCAGAGACAGGCAGGAGAGTGGGAAATCAGCTTGGAATGTAAACAGCCAGCGATCACTTGTAATACGCGTGCGGGTGTGTGCCCTCCCCTCCGTGTGCCCAGTGTGAGCCGGGGACCAGCACAGCAGCTCTGTGACCGGAGATCAAACGGAGGTCAGTACATGATCTACGTTTGATCTCCTCCTCGTCGTTGGAATGCAGGAAGTGATGTGTATTACATCACTTCTGCATTCCTCTGTCACTCTTCGGTACAGAAGCCGGAGAGCAGCTGGTGAAGCAGGTCTCTGCTTCATCAGCTTCTCATAAAGACCACTGATTTCTCCATAAAGAGGACTTGTCACTGCTAATTGGCTACCACATAGGGAGCTTGTTATCCCCCTATGTGATAGCAATAAAGTTAAGTGAAAAAACACATATAAAAGCAATTTTAAACAAATTTAAAGTCCATTTCGTCCGAATTCCGAATCCGAATTGACTTTCACACCCGAATCCTGAAAAACGAAATAACACAAATCCGAATTTAAAACTAAACGAAACGAAACAAATTTTTTGGCAGTGCACATGTCTATTGAACATACAGTGACATGCTGCTGGAGGATGCGCAGCAATTGCAATGGTCTGATGTTGGCTCCGAGGTTGAGGAAGGGAGTAACATGAGCCTAGAGGAAGGGGGTGCCAATGATGGACAACAAACTGACATTCATGTTCCCCCAGCCACAGCATACTGCCAGGTTGGCTCCAGTGACAAGGACAGAGGGGATGATGATGATGAGGTCACTGACTCTACTTGGGTGCCTGATCGACCCCAACTAGGCAGGATGTCCTCCAGGGGCAGCTTTATGAGCAGCCACCCTATTTCATCAGAAGGCAGAGCTGCACTGGTGCAGGGCGCTGTTGTCTCGCAGCACACTTCCAGGAACTCAGGTGTCTGGGAGTTTTTCAGCACATGTGCAGCATACTGCAGCATTGCTATTTGCAACCTGTGCCTCAAGAGGATCAAGCGTGGTAAAAACATCAACTTGGGTACCACGTGCTTGAAGAGACATCTGACCACCTGCCATGCAGCCCGTTGGCAACAGCACCATAGAAAGTGCCACACTTGTCCTCGCTCCTCATCTGTCATTTTTATCCCCACTATACGTCATGCCATGTCAAAAACCTCCACTGAGAGGGATGATGGTATAGCAATAGGTGTCACAGGACCTTCCACCAAATCTGCCAGCAGCCAACCAGCTGTAGATTTTAGCAGTCAAATTTTGCTGCCCCAGCTGCTGCAGCATAAAAAAAATACTGCCCCACCCATCCACATGCTCAGCATCTAAATGCCAGCTTGACCAAATTGCTAGCTTTACAACTGCTGCCTTACCATCTGGTGGACTCTGCCCCCTTCCGTGAGTTTGCAGAATGTGCTATCGGCCTTGTTGGGCAAGACAGTCAGCAGTAGGGTTCACATTACCGCTGACACGTGGTCAGGGACGTTATGGTCAGGGACGTTAAATTTCCTTCACAGCACACTGGGTAACTCTGCTTGCAGCTGGGAGGGTTTCCAGGACGGGGCTCCATGCTGGAGCTTGTTCAGCCACCATGCCTCTAAAAGCCTGATGATATTAGATCTATCTGCTCCACCCCCTCCTCTTTGTCCTCCACGATGGCCTCTTCTGCAGAACTGTCCGGTGAACCAGCAGTTCACCGTAGCATTCAAGGGGCTATGCAACATCAGGCAAAAAGATGCCATCCAGTGCTTGAGCTGGTTTGTCTAAGGGACAGGAGCCACACCGGGGCACACATTCTGTCAACTCTGCAAGGGCAGACCCAGAGGTGGTTAACACCACGCCAGCTTGAGCCGGGAATGGTTGTATACGACAATGGCAGCAACCTTCTCCGTCCTACGCCTGGGAAAGTTGATGCATTTACCATGCTTGGCACACGTCATCAATTTGGTACAGTGTTTCTTAACCAGGTACCCAGGGCTGCAAGATCTTCGGAGGCAGACCAGAAAAGTCTGCAGCCATTTCAGGCGCTCATTCCCAACCAGTGTTAGTCTGGCTGAAATTCAACATGAATTCCACCTGCCTACAATCCGTCTGATTTGTGACATACCCACCAGATGCAACTCCACTTTGGCAATGTTGCAGCGGCAGAGGGCCATGCAAAGCCTGAGAAATGACCCTAGGATTCGTGGTATCAAGGAGAGGGATCATTACTGGTTGGCAACCCTTCTTGATCCAGGTTACAAGCGTAAAGTTGCAGGGCTCATCCTGCCCTCACATAGGGAGCACAGGATGAAACAACTTAAGGATGCTTTAAAGAGAAACTTGTGTAACATCTTTCCAGACACTGGTAGGTTACCAAGTCATGAAAGGGGTGCTTCTGAGGCTTCGCTTGGTCAAAGGAAAAGCGGTGGAGAAGGGGGCTGCCTGACTGATGCCTTTAGAAATCTTTTCAGTTCTCAGAGCCCAGGGATGTTAACTTTAGGCACCCATCGGCAGCATCTGCATCATATGGTGCAGGATTACCTGGGGCAAGAGCAGACCTGGAGAGCTTTCCAGCAGACGATCCACTGGCTTACTGGGTCTTGAGAATAGATCACTGGCCAGAACTTAGCCAATATGCCATGGAACTACTGGGATGCCCTGCATCCAGCATGCTTTCGGAAAGAACGTTCAGTGCTGCTGGAGGTTTTGTGACAGGTAAAAGCGTGCGTCTGTCCACAGACTCTGTTGACCGGCTGACATTTATCAAAATGAATCAGTCCTGGATCAGCAGCAGCTATCAATCCCCTGATGCAGATGTCACTGAATACATTTGTCAGGGATCGGGAGTCTAGGCCTAGGCTGCCTAACTTTGTGGGCGATAATTCCATCTTCAAGTAATATTGTTGGTGTTGTGCACCACCAACCCGCATGTGACAGGAGCATATAATTTGAATTTTTTGCAGCAGGGTCCAACCCTGCACTCGCCAGGGTTACGGTGTGAAGGCACCGGCAACACCCAAGGGCAAATTTTTCAAAACCTGTGTGACAGGTATCTATCATTTGAATTTTTTACAGCAGGGTCCAATCCTGCACTCGTCAAGAATCATTTGGAAGGGTTACGGTGTGAAGGCAACTGTTGTTACTTTCATCCAACGTCTGCAAAAGAGTCACCAGAACAGAGGCATCACTAGGATTGGGGTAACCCAGTGCAGTAACAAATGGTGTCACCCCTAACC
>NW_017306993.1:71192-71859 GCF_000935625.1 Nanorana parkeri
CCCAAAAAAAATTCTGTAAGAAAAGCAAAAGGATTCAAAGTTAAACTTTATTAAACAAAATTAAGTTCTGTGCTGCCACTATGCTCCAGGGTGCTGACCTGATATCTTGGGTTGGGTATGGTAGACACATAGCCAACCATTCGCAAAATCCTATGTCCTGCACAGCTTTCCTATCCACCATTACTTATCAGGGCCAGTGTTCCTGCAGAGACAGGCAGGAGAGTGGGAAATCAGCTTGGAATGTAAACAGCCAGCGATCACTTGTAATACGCGTGCGGGTGTGTGCCCTCCCCTCCGTGTGCCCAGTGTGAGCCGGGGACCAGCACAGCAGCTCTGTGACCGGAGATCAAACGGAGGTCAGTACATGATCTACGTTTGATCTCCTCCTCGTCGTTGGAATGCAGGAAGTGATGTGTATTACATCACTTCTGCATTCCTCTGTCACTCTTCGGTACAGAAGCCGGAGAGCAGCTGGTGAAGCAGGTCTCTGCTTCATCAGCTTCTCATAAAGACCACTGATTTCTCCATAAAGAGGACTTGTCACTGCTAATTGGCTACCACATAGGGAGCTTGTTATCCCCCTATGTGATAGCAATAAAGTTAAGTGAAAAAACACATATAAAAGCAATTTTAAACAAATTTAAAGTCCACCGCCCCCCCCCCCCCC
>NW_017306993.1:71927-72717 GCF_000935625.1 Nanorana parkeri
CCCCCCAATACACATGCAAACAAGTGTCGATTTCGCCTACGTGCGAAAAGAACAATTGCATCCATTGCGCCGCACATGTTGCATATCACCGGGAACGCTGCAGTGAGAACAATAATTCTAGAGCCATCAATCACTGATAACACTAAACTGATGAGTGGTAAAATCTTTTAAAGCGTAGTTTTTTTGCAGTTTCGTGGGCACATGCAATTTTAAAGCCGGACGTGTTTAGTGTCCATTTACCCGACGTGACCCCGTCTTTTATATTTTACCAAAACTATAGGTAAGAATAAATGTTTTATAACGTAGGGAAACGTAGGGATTTTCGCTACTTTTTTCATTATATAGTAAAAAATAAAAAAACCCAATGGTGATTAAATACCACCAAAAGAAAGCTCTATCTGTCCCCAAAAAAATGGTATAGAATTAATTTCAGTACAGCGTTGCACGACAGAATAAATGTCAGTCAAAGTACCGCAGCGCTGAATACTGAAAAATGGCCTGGACAGGAAGGGGGTATAAACACCCCGGTCAGCAAGGGTCAGCAAGGTTCTGAAGACACAGCCCACTCTGAGAATTCTCTCTCACCACACACCTGCAGCCCTGCCGCTCTGCGCCGCCCACCCACACAGCCGGAGGAGGAGAATCGACTGACGCCGCCCCTGTAAACTAGAGGGTCAGGACCCTGCGGTTGCCCGTTGTGTGCCTGACCTTCGACCTGGCAGGGGTGCCGTGGACTTGTCTCAAGCCTGCCCCCCCCCCCCCCCGCGCTCCACCCCCCACCCACACCCCC
>NW_017306993.1:73332-74212 GCF_000935625.1 Nanorana parkeri
ACGCTGCTGCACCAGAATTTATCAAAAAAATCTTTAACCTTGTCTAGAGCAGGGCTCAAAATTTCAAGTCCTGAGCTACTAGCCAGGACTTAAGTTACTCGCCACCAGTTGCCCCACCTAACCCCTGCCCCGGACTTAGCTCCGCCAGGTCAGTAATGTAACGCACAGCGCAGAGGTCAGTAATGTAACGCACAGCGCAAAGGTCAGCAATGTAACGCACAGCGCAAAGGTCGGCAATGTAACGCACAGCGCAAAGGTCAGTAATGTAACACACAGGGCAGAGGTCAGAGCAACGCACAGCGCAGAGGTCAGAGTGACGCACAGCGCAGAGGTCAGAGTGACGCGCAGAGGTCAGAGTAAGGCACAGCGCAGGATCAGTGAAAAGCACAGTGCAGAGGTCAGTGTGACGCACAGTGCAGAGGTCAGTGTGACGCACAGTGCAGAGGTCAGTGTGACGCACAGTGCAGAGGTTAGTGTGACGCACAGTGCAGAGGTTAGTGTGACGCACAGCCCAGAGGTCAGAGGGACGCACAGTGCAGAGGTCAGTAATGTAACGCACAGCGCAAAGGTCAGTAATGTAACACACAGCGCAGAGGTCAGAGTGACGCACAGCGCAGAGGTCAGAGTGACGCACAGCGCAGAGGTCAGAGTAACGCACAGCGCAGGGTCAGTGAGACGCACAGTGCAGAGGTCAGTGTGACGCACAGTGCAGGTCAGTATGACGCACAGCGCAGAGGTCAGTGTGAAGCGCAGCGCAGAGGTCATAGTGACGCACAGCGAAGAGGTTAGTGTGATGCACAGCGAAGAGGTCATAGTGACCCACAGCGCAGAGGTCAGTGTGACGCACAGTGTAAGGAAGAAAGAAAAGGGACTTACAGTG
>NW_017306993.1:74511-86255 GCF_000935625.1 Nanorana parkeri
TGGGGGGGGCGGTTGGGGTGGAGGTCGGTGCAGAGATCCTTCTTTTCCCTGCTAACTTTCTGGATGGCCGGTCTCACCATCTCTGCAGTCTTCCTCCCAGCCTGGCAGCTGAGGTGGGCGGAGGAACCTGCAGAAGACAGCTTGAAAATTGCGGGGGGGCGAGTGGAATCTCATCGAGGAGCGCCGCCGGCGGGACCAGAGATGGGACACTATCTTCACTATTTCACTATTTTCACTCGCCAATTGCGAGGGGGCGAGTGGAAATTTTGAGGCCTGGTCTAGAGTGTCCTATAATGTGGTCTCTTCATACAGGCTGCCTCCCCAAGGAGTTGTTTAACCCCTTCATGACTGAGGCCTTTTAAAAAAAAATTGCACCCATGTTATATTCCACATTTTAGGCCTGAAAACTACTTAAAACCCCCAAATATTATATATTTTCTGAAAGCCAAGGCCCTATAAAATAAAATGTTGGCAGTTGCAATTTTTGTTGTTGCATGATAACCCCAACATTTTGTGAAAAATACAAAACACAATAAAATACAATTTTTTTACTAAAATGTAAAAGTTGTGGTTACAACGAGTAAATAGATACCCAACATACCCAGGTTAAAAATTGTGTGCGTCCGTGAAACGGCAACAAACTTCAGTACCCCCAAAAAGTCCATAGACAACGCTTTAAAAGCCCCCACAGGTTATCAATTTAGAGATACACAAAAAAACTGACCATAGGATTATTGCTCTCACTCCGGCGTGCGCGGTGATACCCAACATGTGTAGTGCGTTCATCATTTTCATACGAAGGCGCACCCAACGCATGTTTACGTGGTGGCGCGCATGCTTGCGGGGATTATTTTTAGATTTATTTTATTTCATTTTAATTTTAAAAACTGTCATTTTTTTTTTTACTTTACTTTGATTGCTATCACATAGGGGGGCTCACAAGCCCCCCATGTGATAGCAGATGGTGGTGACAGGTACTCTTTAAGGTGATGCTGGGGGTCCAAAAGACCCCCAGTGTCACCTTTACACTCCAAATAAGCTATTGAAGTGCAGCTCGCACTTCAGTAGCTTATAGCTGGGCTTCCGGAGCCGAGCACTGACACCTATGGGACCGGAAGTGATGCAATCTGCAACGCTCCCGGTCCCATAGAAAGGGGAGGTCCATCTGCTTCTCAGCCCCCGCCGACACTAGAGAACCTGGTCCCGGGATACACGGCAGGGTTGTCTTCACCGGCCCATAGAAGGCCACAGCTGAGTCGCCAGAATTGCTTCTATTGTAAAGCCGACAGTCGGCTTTACAAGTTTAAACAGAGTCCCGGCGGCAAAAGTCTGTTTAAACAGCCCTGATGACAGCGACGTACACAGAAGTAGTCAGTCACGAAGGGGTTAAAAGATGAAAGGAAAACCAATTACCAGCAATTGAAATGTAATTTTTTACTTTTTAAATGTCATTTTTTGCTGCAGTAGGTTCTACACATCGTACAGATCCGCCATTTCACAGGCAGGTTAAGGGGACCCCCCCAGGCACAATATTTAAAGGCATTTTTCATTTTTTTTATCTTACCCTTTAAGTGATGTAAAAATCACTGCTCCTTTTAACAACATTTTTTTTTTACATTTATTTTTTCATTGATTCCTGTCCCCCGGGCAGTACCAGGATCCCCATACCCTATTATGGCCAATAACTTGCATAGACTTGCATTGAATTTGAGTTTGAATTCAAACTTTTTGGATATTCTAAAGTTTGAATTCGAACTGAACTCGGACCTGTTCGGCTGATCACTAGTCTCAGCAAGGGATAAATCGTTAATGCAATAATCGAAGTCAGAATACCTATGGATCTGTCTGGTAGCAAGTTGATCCATGACAAGCTGAAAAAGGGTTCCCTTTTTACCAGACCCACTTTCTCCAAAAGACAAGACTTTTGTTCCACTTTACTTGACGCGTTTATAAATAGCTGCTAACACAGTCACTGCAGGATAAATAAATGTAACAGGTCAGCGTTTGTTTTATCAACAGCCATGTTGAAAAAAATTGTAACCCTTTAACAAACCGATCATTCTGCTCTAAGAAGATATTGTTTATTGCCAAATACCGGCATGCATGAGGGTTTGTTTTGTCAATATTACATAAATCCTGTTCAGCCTGAGGTGAAGGGGTAACAAAAGCAGATGGATTTTCACTGTAACTTTTCACAACCTTGTACTGTAAGAGAAAAATAAACAGTCATGTGTAAAACAGAATATTAAAACTTGAATCTGTTGAACAGAAAATAAACATGTTTGCTGACATATAACTGAACGAAATTCGTTCCAAATCCGAAATTTCGGATACGAAATTTCAGATTAGGATGCTTTTGGATGATTTCGGATATGTTATATTTCGGAAATTCGGATGCTCCGAATCTACGAATTTCTGAAATTTCATCCGAATTTCGATAGGGAACGAAACTAATCGCATATGTCTACTCCCTGCTATCCATACCTGTGCTCCAGCTCAATCCACTTACAGCATAAAACTACCCCATTGATCTGATCTTGGAAACGGAGATATGACATTTATCTTCTTGTTCATCTGCTTTTAAGATCGGAGCTTCTCTTTCCCAGCTGTTAGCAAGCACAAAATACTATTTTTCCTGCAAATCAAGTCTTTGTATCTCCCTGTACATCTTCAACATAAAACTAAAATAACTAATATATACAATATGTACTGTCTGCATATATACAGCCTGCAGCTGCCAGAATACTCGATTGGGCAACAATTTTCTGTCTGGCTCCTTCAACTTTCAGATCAAAGGTTGTGAAGTAGAAGCTGCTCTTAAGATGATTCGTCTGAAATTTCCTTCATGTATGGCTACCTTTACAATCTGGTTTATTGCTCTGTGTGCCTATATGTGGAGGTGGATGCACTGGCGTTCCCAGCAATCTTTTTTTTGTAGAAGGTGGAGGTTTATACACACAGGTGGAGGAAGACTTTATTGGGAGCACAACCTGCACTGGAAGATCTGATTTTAAGAGGTGATATTTTAATTTGACGTTTAACAAGCACCACTGATTTCATAGTATTGTCAGTTTTGGGTGAATAAATATATCACTTACAGCTGACAGCTTTTATTTCGGTTTTAAGTATCAAGAGCACAATGTTATTTTTTTTATTTTGTCAAATATATGTAGGTGCCAGTCGTGCTTTTGCCAAATAAATTGAGTAGATTTTTATATCAAGTGAACACCTCTCTAAAAAATTAAGCTTACTAAAAACTGCATACCAAGCTTGCTATCAATTTATTTATTTATTGACGTCCCAGGTTGGGAGATGAAATACTTTAAATATGGACTACATTTTGTAGAGGTGGCTTGGCGTGGCAGTGTGACTGCACATATATTTGCAAATGTATGCAATTAAACCTCTATTTTTGTCTAAATGTTGTAAAAAGTATAATACATATTTTGAGCTGCTAGAAAATGCATGTACTTTTCAGTGTACTTTCCTACCCATGTACATCTTTCTTGTATAAACTGATTTGAGCAGTTGACATTTGTTTCAGTTTAATTTCCCCTTTGAGTGAGCCTGGGCTTTTAGTGAATTGCTGTACCTTTAAGAGGATGGGGCTATCTACAAGGTAAGTTTGCTCTTAATTTATTCAGTGCTAAATATATTTCACAGATTAGGAGCTCAGATAGTTTAGAGTTGGGGACTGTTCTGTTTCAAATGCCAATACATGCATAAAGCTGGGCACACACCTTACAACCATCGCAAGACAAATTTTGTCTTGCGATGCTTGTAAGGTAATTTAAAAAATGTACGATCTGCCTATCTTGGACAGGCAGAACGTATTTGCAATGATCGCAATGCTAAAACACAAAAACGCATGCAAGTGCCTGAAAGCCCATGTTAAACGTAATTTTTTATTTTTAACCGAAAACCGGCCCTAAACGCATCAAAAACGCATCTAAAATGCGGCACAACCCACTGCACTGCGTGTGCAGAAACCTGACCGGATCTGGTCTGCATTTGGTGTGAACAATGCCTTAGTGCAGAAAAAGAAATTCAGGACTCTGCGTCCACAATTTCTTTTTCTATTTCAAAAGGGAAATGTTTAGATCCCAGATATTTCACCGTAGCCCCCCCAACAGTAAAATATATATATATATAAGCAGTTGAAAATCATATCAATGGAAAAATTGCAAAAATGGGGTGGCCAGCTGAGTTGCAAAATGTTCCGGAGGGCTTGGCAGCGATAGGGTTAAGCGAGTGGATGTTTGGAGCTATCTCTCACAATATATATTCTCCTATATATTCTCCGAATGGAAGAAGAGTGAAAAGTTGTGTTGCACACATAGCAAGCTGCTCCAACCAATGCCCTTGGTATGAATTGTGCTAGTAGCTTTAAAGGGCATGGTGAAATAGAGCATGGTCCTACATACTGTATACACTGCACAGGACAGAGCCATTATACCCACAAAATATGCCTTAATTACTGTGCCACAAGCCGGAGTCTCACAAACACACTTAAAGTTCAGGAAAAATGATCCATTGCCTATGCTTTATTGAACACCTACTATAGACATAGGGGTCTATTCACAAAGCTGCCGAAGGATCTGGCCGTAGCTTCGGCCGATCCTTCGGCTAGAAACTGACACTAAACTAGCCACCGCTCCAAGCCTGCTTCCATGATGGACTAAAATCTCAATATAAATGAGTAACTAAACATGAGATTGTAGTCTGTCACAGAAGCGAGCTTGAAGCGGTGGCTACTGGCTACTTTACATTACACACAGGGCCCATGGGGAACAAAAGTAGCCAACCTCCGGAAGGACAGTTTTGGCACTAATTCTGAGCTGGTTTAAAGGAGAACTATGAGGTGAGTGCTTTTCACTCACCTCATAGTTCTAGCCAACCTGTGACAATGAGACTGTCACAGGTCGGCTCAGTAGATCGGGAGATGAGCGAACACATACCGGCGTTCGCTCACCTCTCGATCCTGTCACGGCTCTCTGCCGTGACAGGGGAGGGGCAGCATTCCCCCCTCCCCGCTCCGATCCACCAGCGCTGACTGGCGGAACGGATGGGGGAGGGGGCGGGTACAGCCTCTAGATAGTCAGAGCCAGCTGTCACTCACGCAGCTGGGCGGATCTCGACATCGATGTCGGGATCTGCTCCGGCTGCGGCGTCTCAGTATACACTTTAAAACCGCCTGAGCCAATGAAATCCTGAGAAGGATTTTATTTTAATAGTTAGGGACTACTTAGCAACTGTTTAGACAGTGAATACTTATGTCAGCAACATGTATTGTACAGCATAGCTTACAAATTGCAGCAGTGAGGCCTATGTAACATGCAAGATACAGTAACATATACAGCGCAACAGTCAGGAGTATGCAATGTACAACAAAGTGTATAAAATACAGTGGTCAAGAGTGTACATCAGTCCCCGGGTTACGGATGTCTGACTTACGGACAATCCGTACTTACGAACCGGGGGTCCACAGTTCTCCTAAAGGTACCGGCAGCCGCCAGTACCTTTAGGAGAACTGTGGCTGCAGCGGCCTGTGTCCCTTCAAATCCGTGCTGCTCTCCCCGCCTGTGTTGGCGGAGGTATCGGGGACACAGACCGCTGCATTGCGCCACTGCCCCCCGTACCTCTGCTACTGTCCCGGCCTCCTCTTCCCCCGGTTTGGTCCGTCGGCTTCTCTGCCCCGCCCCCCTGCTTCCTCTTCATCTGCAGGCTGGGAGGCAAACCCAGCCTGCTATTAGATATTGTAAAATGCAATAGCCAATAGCAAGCTGGCTATTGCACCCGCCCACTGCCTGCTGTCAATCAGCATGGGAGGACCTGATAGAGAACTTTCTCCTTCAGGCCCCTCCTCTGCTGATTGACAGCAGGCAGTGGGCAGATGCAATAGCCAGCCTGCTATTGGCTATTGCAATTTGAAATATCCAATAGCAGGCTGGCTATTGCTCAGCATTAAAATAAAGTTTTTTTTTTTAAATTAAAAAGACAAAAAATAAAAAAAAAGTTAAAAAAGTTAAATAAAAATCAAAAATGCAAACAAATAAAAAAGGAAATTTTATAAAATAAAATTAAAAATAGAAAAACACTTTTTTGGTGTGTCATTTTAAATAAAAAAATGTTTTTATTATATTATAATCTTCTGAACAACAGGAACAGACAGCAAAACAAACGTGACCCTTCCCTATGCTATCCAAAACTAAAAAAAATGTTTTGGATGGAGTTGCACTTAAAATTTTTGACCTGTTCCGACTTACATACAAATTCGACTTAAGTACAAACTTACAGTCCCTATCTTGTATGTAACTCGGGGACTGCCTGTATTACATAAAGCGCATGTATGTCCATGTGAAACTCGAATAATTAGAATATCGTGCAAAAGTTCATTTATTTCACTAATGCAACTTAAAAAAGGGGAAACTAATATATGATATAGACTCATTACATGCAAAGCAAGATAGTTCAAGCCGTGATTTGTCATAATTGTGATGATTATGGCTTACAGCTCATGAAAACCCCAAATCCACAATCTCAGAAAATTAGAATATAACATGCAATCAATAAAACAAGGATTGTACATAGAACAATATCGGACCTCTGAAAAGTATAAGCATGCATATGTACTCAGTAGTTGGTTTGGGCCCCTTTTGCAGCAATTACTGCCTCAATGCGGCGTGGCATGGAAGCTCTCAGCCTGTGGCACTGCTAAGGTGTTATGGAAGACCAGGATGCTTCAAATACGGCCTTCAGCTCTTCTGCATTGTTCGGTCTCATGTCTCTCATCTTTCTCTTGGCAATGCCCCATAGATTCTCTATGGGGTTCAGGTCAGGCGAGTTTGCTGGTCAATCAAACACAGTAATCCATACATCGCCTACACAGAACACCAAGCCATACAGCTAAACAGAAAAAACATATGTTATGAGAAAGCATACGACATATGCAGGGGCGTCCCGAGGCTGGGTGACACCCGGAGCGGTAACCGAGTGTCACCCCGCCGAGACGTCACTGCGCATGCGCGTGACGTCACCACGCGCGTGTGCGATGACGTCATTGCGCACGGGCGGCAGTATTCTGATACTGATTCTGAGAGAGGAGGGGACAGTCACCCGGCGGGTTGAGGTATGCTGCCAGGTCCCCTCCTCTCTCCTGATACTGTCGAGTAATTTTGGTGTCACCCCTCCAATGGTGTCACCCGGGTGCGGCCCGCACCCCCCTTATGACACCACTGGACATATGACATGTATAGACATGTGCTACGTGAACCCATGAAGTGGTGCCTGATAAGCCCAGGCCAACCCGCTAATAATGTTCGTGAGTAACCAGCTGATACGACACAAACCTAACAGAACAACGTATCCGCAAGCCTCATGCCCCAACACAAACCTCTCCTTCTACAACCAGCAGTCTTTCAGCTGGTGATGGCCCACAAGCCATCGGGCTCACTGCCGCCTCCACGCCCCACCCCCTACCCCGTTATTAGTACTTCGAAAGGCCGAAAATAACATTCACTGGACCTCTGCCCACCTGCGGCCACTAACTGGACCCGAGTGGCGAATCACCCGATGGCGGCCGCTGTGCAGCGTCGTGGGTAACCACCGAGATGCTTTCGGAAGTGATGAACGGCGGGCCGGAAGTGACGTTGTGTCATAGACATCAGCGAGAGGATGCGGCTGCGATCGCGTCTCCTCCCTCCCACCCCTCTTATGAGAAGAACTGCTGGTGCAACTCCTCCCACAAACTGGCAGCGGTTGTGGAGGGGGGGAAGCACGGCAGCAGAGGGAGGGGCGCACTGTACATTGTAATACAAGTGATCAGCCGGCTGTGGAGCTGGCCGAACACTTGCATGTAACAGCCGGTACAGGCTGTTTACTTGCCCGGCGGAATTTTGCTAAGGGGCACGCTTGTGCAGAAAAAAAATGACATACAGATGCGTCCACCCGCCGGAAAGCATCCGTTGTCCGTCCGTTGGCACGCAGTTACAGGCCAAGTACAGGTACTGTTCCTCCAGTACTCGTCGATACCAATTACTTTTTTTTAAGTAACATTTTTTCTGAGACAATACAGACTAATGATTTTAGGACAGTGGCGGAGCACCAGGTCCCAGCAACAGCTGCAACCCTGGTAGTTCTGCTACTGACTCCAAGCTGTAGAGGGACTACAAATCCCAGCAATACATTATACAGCAATGCAGAATACCACCAGCTATAGAGTAATGCAAATCCCAAGAATCCATTATACAGCAATGCAGACTATCACCAACTATAGAGGACTACAAACCCCAGCAAAACATTAAACAGCAATGCAGAATAATATGAAGCTACTCTGTGTTGCCAGGGCAGTACAGCATCTCAGGAGTCTCGCCAGGGCTATAACGTGGTCTCACCAGGGCTGTGTGCGATCTCACCAGGGCTGTGTGCAGTCTCATCAGGGCAGTGTGCGGTCTCATCAGGGCAGTGTGCGGTCTCACCAGGACTGTGTGCAGTCTCACTAGAGCTGTGTGCGGTCTCACCAGGGCTGTATGCTGGTCTCACCAGGGCTGTGCGGTCTTACCAGGGCTGTGTGCAGTCTCATCAGGACTTGCGGGGTCTCATGAGGGCTACGTGCGGGGTCTCACCAGGGCTACGTGCGGAGTCTCACCAGGGCTGCGTGCGGGGTCTCACCAGGGCTGTGTGTGGTGTCTCACTGTAAACTAATAGCTGTTCGGAAGAGGCATTCAGATAGTTAAAAAATATAAACATATATGATATAAACCATGTCCCTTTGAATAAGTCACAACCATCCCTCCTCCATGCTTTAATGACACAACCATTGTATGCGTGAAATACAGGGGATGCTTCTTCAAAAGGCAGTGGCCCTTAAATAAGATGTGTATCATCCGTATATTTACATTACAACCTGAACAAAGACAAAAGAAAAAAACGGATGGAAAACAGAGTTCAATCATTCACATACTCTGCACACAGACAGGCATGGAGCACAAGGAATACAGTAAAAGGGAATTGTGCGGAGTGATAGCATGACAGGGGGAGAAGGGGAGCCAGGTTTTTGAAGAGTTAATTGTTAAGAAAAAGAGATATGGAAGGAGGGGTCGCTTAGCGGATCGGAGAAAAGTTAAAAAATGGTGGGACTTCTGAAGGGGAGATCCTTGTGGACTGTAGAAAGTTTCCAGAAGAAGAAGTGGCAGCCAGACGAAGGTTTTTCCCTCCCGGCCACCCTTTTTTTTTATTTTTTGTTTTCATTTTTTTTTTTGTCTTGTTTCCTCTTTGGTTTCTGTTTAGGTTCTGGAGGGTTGGCTCATCACGGCAGTGTCTGGGAGTTTTGAGGTCCTTGAAGTTGGTCGGGATGCCGTGGGTTTAATGATAACAGTTGGGGACCCATCATAGGTGTGGCGTCCGTTAAGTAGTGGTCAATTGGTTGGATCACTTGGGCTAGATGTGTCTGTGGTTAACAGATATTTGTCCCCGAGGCGGTGGTGTTGAGGCTGGGGGCCTATTATTAGTCATCTGAAGCGGCAGATACAGGGTATAGGGCAGTTTCCTTGTTATTTTATGTGCCTTCAGGGACCCAGAAATCTTTGTTAAACTGTTAAACTGGGTTAATTTACTTAAGATGATATCTTGGTTATTTTGTATTTAATTTTGATATTTAATTAAAGATAACAAGTGGCTGCTGTTGCCTTTGAACTCCATACAAGTCTGGTCTGACTTATTTGGTAAAACGTGGGTTGGGGGAGGTCACAGTAAGTTAAGTGGGTGAGAGGTGAAAAAGTTGGGATACGAGGTGACGAGGAAGCAGGGAGACGGCTTCCCTGCTAATCTGGCAGCCAGGTGGCGAGTCATTACACACCGCCTGGCTTCCTTAATAGCACTTCTGGTATCGGTGAGTACCGGAAAAAAAAGGGTACTCCTACTCGATACTGAAAAACCGGTATCGGTGCATCCCTAGTACAGGTACAATATAATTCTATGTAAAAGGATTAAGAGGGCCTAATGAGAGCTTACAAACTAAAAGGAAGACGGGGTACCAAATGTAATAACTGTGAGGAATAAACTGATAGAGGGAATAGAATTGCAATTTTAGGAGGAGGTTGGATAGGCTTCCCTGAAGGGATGAGTTTTCAGGGATCACCTAAAGGTAGACAGAGCTAGAAATAGCTGGATAGATTGGGGTAGGGCTTTCCAGAGCATGTGAGAAGCTCTGGAGAAGTCCTGGAGGCATGTATGGGAGAAGGCGACATTGTAGCTAGAGAGCAGAAAGGCTTGGTAGGTAACTGTTATTTTAAGATGGGGTTGGTTATATAGTGGGGGGGCGGGGGCAGAGTTGTGGATGTCTTTGAATGTTGTTAGTTTTTTAAATTTTATACATTGGGCTATTAAAAGCCAGAGGGGGCACTGGCAGAAAGGGGTGGCAGCCACTGCAGCAGCATTCATGGTAGGGTGAAGGTAGAAAAGCCTGTGTAAAGGTAGGCTAACAAGAAGGGTGTTGTAATAGTCAAGGTGAGAGAAGATGAGAGATGCAAGGCACCCTGCTCCCTCTGCATAAAAAAAATGCCTCCCCGCTTGACACAGGACCGCGCTCCCCTTAGTAGAACTCCAGTGCATTGGTAATACCCTGCTCCCACCAAGGACCAAAGACTCTCACCAATAAAGCGGACGCTGGACACAGAATATCATATGTGAAAAACAAACCCGAAATGGTGAAAATACCAGATGGACAAGTTTGCAAGTGCTAAATGGACAAGTTTATTAAAAAGTTATGAAGAGATAAAAACCAGCTCATAAAATTGCACAAAGTGCGTATACCACAGATCGTCCTCACAGCTAGAGAGACCGCACACATCACTGTTAGCATTATGATGCCGTGTGCGGTCTCCCCCGTGATCAGTGGTGATTCAAGTACACTGGGTGGTGGAGTTGTAGATTAACTCAATGCTGAGTTACTGATCACATTATGGAATGCTGATGTCTAAGTATAGCTAGTAATACTTTTCAAGTGCCAGAATTAAGTATATGGACTTATAAATGTACTGTTTTTGACCTTTTATAACAGTTTACCATACAGAAAGCGCTATGTACTGTCTTGCGTTCTATTCCCATGGATAAGCATACTTGGAATGAGCTGTGGCCTCTGATCCAATATTTAACCCCTTAGTGGGCAATGTGCGTTGACATCCTATTTGCATTATAAAGTCCACATAAGGAGGTGAGTTCTAGCCATCTATGGGTGAAGCAGGACATGTCTATAGAGGGTCTGTTAGTGAGTAGCCGGAAAAGGATACTTATTCAAAATGAAATATGTAAACATAAAAATGTATATAGCACATTTAAATAATTAAAGTCTCTTTTTTTGGCATATATTTACTGCCAGTAAGCAGTAGATATATGCCCCAACATTAAAAAACAAAAAAAAGGTGGCAAATACCAACAAACTCACCTGTGTCAGTGGCACTCACTCATGCTGCAGAAGTCCTGGCTCCCGAATGCTGTGAAGGAGGAAGTGTGGGTGGGCGCATGCGCAGCACAGATTGTCGGAGGGGAGAGGAGGAGAGCACCGCTGACAGTGAATGCAGTATGGGGGGGGGGGGGGTTCTTGCTTTAATGTCACTTTAAGGTTAGGGATCAAGGCATGGCAGTCAGTGTTTATTATTTTACGTTTTTCTGGGATAAGAAAACTACGTACCAAACACTACCAGCTCTAGGTCCCAAGGGCAGATACTTAAAGAAGAACTGAAGCT